>NW_027637524.1:15000-20559 GCF_951216825.1 Electrona antarctica
TTTCTGTTCTATATAGAATATGGAGTTGAGAGGTTTCTGTTCTATATAGAATATGCAGCTCGTTCTCCAAGGCTGCTGCAAACATTAACACTGTCATTTTTCGCTGCATCACGCACGCACACGCACACACACACGCATACTCTCACACACACACACATACATGACTCATACTCTCACACACAAACACACACATGCATACTCTCACACGCACACACACACACACACACCAGGTTCCAGCAAGAAAGACTCTTCCTCAGCAGGTCACGCAGCACAGCTTCCTCTAAGCCACCCCATTTCCTCCTAGCTTAGGTGTGCAAGGGAGAGAGTGTACGTGTGTGTGTGTGTGTGTGTGTGTGTGTGTGTGTGTGTGTGTGTGTGTGTGTGTGTGTGTGTGTGTGTGTGCATCATGATAAGAAGAACATTTGTATGACACCAGGTGCCTGAAGTATAAAAGACCCAAGCAGCCACAGCACGCACGCACGGACGCTCTCCGAAACGCATTTCCACTGAATCCCTGCTAGACACATGTTTTCGTGGAAATGCACGACACACACACACACACACACACACACACACACACACACACACACACACACACACACACACACACACACACACACACACACACACACACACACACACACACACACACACACACACACACACACACACACACACAATAGGAACGTAAACATTTTTCAGGATTATGCCTGAAAAATGGTGCATGGCTTGTGGCCACGGTACATACAGGCCTACATATAGTGGGTCCTAGTGGCCACGGTACATACAGGCCTACATATAGTGGGTCCTAGTGGCCACGGTACATACAGGCCTACATATAGTGGGTCCTTGTGGCTACGGTACATACAGGCCTACATATAGTGGGTCCTTGTGGCTACGGTACATACAGGCCTACATATAGTGGGTCCTTGTGGCCACGGTACATACAGGCCTACATATAGTGGGTCCTTGTGGCCACGGTACATACAGGCCTACATATAGTGGGTCCTTGTGGCCACGGTACATACAGGCCTACATATAGTGGGTCCTTGTGGCCACGGTACATACAGGCCTACATATAGTGGGTCCTTGTGGCCACGGTACATACAGGCCTACATATAGTGGGTCCGTGTGGCCACGGTACATACAGGCCTACATATAGTGGGTCCGTGTGGCCACGGTACATACAGGCCTACATATAGTGGGTCCTTTAAGGTACATACAGGCCTACATATAGTGGGTCCGTGTGGCCACGGTACATACAGGTCTACATATAGTGGGTCCTTTAAGGTACATACAGGCCTACATATAGTGGGTCCTTTAAGGTACATACAGGCCTACATATAGTGGGTCCTTGTGGCCACGGTACATACAGGCCTACATATAGTGGGTCCTTGTGGCCACGGTACATACAGGCCTACATACAGTGGGTCCTTGTGGCCACGGTACATACAGGCCTACATATAGTGGGTCCTTGTGGCCACGGTACATACAGGCCTACATATAGTGGGTCCTTGTGGCCACGGTACATACAGGCCTACATATAGTGGGTCCTTGTCGCCACGGTACATACAGGCCTACATATAGTGGGTCCTTGTGGCCACGGTACATACAGGCCTACATATAGTGGGTCCTTGTGGCCACGGTACATACAGGCCTACATATAGTGGGTCCTTGTGGCCACGGTACATACAGGCCTAAATACAGTGGGTCCTTGTGGCCACGGTACATACAGGCCTACATATAGTGGGTCCTTGTGGCCACGGTACATACAGGCCTACATATAGTGGGTCCTTGTGGCCACGGTACATACAGGCCTACATATAGTGGGTCCTTGTGGCCACGGTACATACAGGCCTACATATAGTGGGTCCTTGTGGCCACGGTACATACAGGCCTACATATAGTGGGTCCTTGTGGCCACGGTACATACAGGCCTACATACAGTGGGTCCTTGTGGCCACGGTACATACAGGCCTACATATAGTGGGTCCTTGTGGCCACGGTACATACAGGCCTACATATAGTGGGTCCGTGTGGCCACGGTACATACAGGCCTACATATAGTGGGTCCTTGTGGCCACGGTACATACAGGCCTACATATAGTGGGTCCGTGTGGCCACGGTACATACAGGCCTACATATAGTGGGTCCTTGTGGCCACGGTACATACAGGCCTACATATAGTGGGTCCTTGTGGCCACGGTACATACAGGCCTACATATAGTGGGTCCTTGTGGCCACGGTACATACAGGCCTACATATAGTGGGTCCTTGTCGCCACGGTACATACAGGCCTACATATAGTGGGTCCTTGTGGCCACGGTACATACAGGCCTACATATAGTGGGTCCTTGTGGCCACGGTACATACAGGCCTACATATAGTGGGTCCTTGTGGCCACGGTACATACAGGCCTACATATAGTAAAAAGAAATCAGTCATTTCGACGGCATCAAGGCCCGCCAAAATACATTTTGGTCTTCTAAATCAACTGTAGATTTAGTCGACTAAAATCTTATGATATTTAGTCGACTAAAACTAACACTAAAACATTCCAGGTAACTAAAATGTGACTAAAACTAAATTAAAACTATTGAAGAGACTATGACTAAAACTAAATTAAAACTATTGAAGAGACTATGACTAAAACTAAAATCAAAATGTACTGCCAAAAACAACCGCTGAGGTTCTCAACCACTTTCATATCAATGTTATTTATTCAGCATTTGAGCCACGGAGCCATTTTGATGACATCATTAAAATGCCACAGACGAATAACAGTCTAAGTCCACACTATTGATCCATAATGTATAAATGATAGATAAGGGTTCAGGAAAAACGAGGCCTTTTCGTGGAGGGGTCAGAATGAAATTCTTAAGACTTTTTCGTCTGTGGTAATCAGCCTCTCAGACCCAAGCCTCTGAATATCGTTGGATAACATTTTGCACACAATTCACATTCTGTAATTGTGTGGACCTTCTTGTAAATGGAGTCATGCAGATGTTTAACAATAATTTAACTCTTGAGGGTGTAAAATGTAAAAAATAATTACCCGTAAGGGTCCATTTGGTTTCATTTGACACACTCAATAGTTAAACATCTATAAGGGTCCATTTGGTTACCAACTCTCCATCATTTAGCTGCATGGGAACCACCCTACTGTTTTAGTGAAAATGTAAAAGCAGAGAGATCCTCAAAGTAAAATAAACACGACAAGCGAGCCATCAATAATTCACCGTCCTCCTCCAATGTTGTCTCAGATAGCTGGGATCATCCAGACTCCTGTTTCCATGTTTAATCTGCCTCTATAATGCATGAGGTCCTGGGAGATGGCTGGTGAGCAAGCGGGAATAGTGTGTGTGAGAGAGTAGCTGTGCGTGTGTGCGTGCGTCCGTCCGTCCGTCCGTCCGTCCGTCCTTCCGTCCGTCCGTCCGTGAGTGTGTGTGTGTGTGTGTGTGGTAACGGTTTCCGCTTAGACTGGTTAACTGCTTAGCTCGAAATGAGGTGCAAAGCGACGCGCTTCGACATGATTGTTTTGACAGTTTTGAAGAGGTTTCCAGCCGGCATATATATATAGCCAAACTCTAAAGTTACACAGAAGCTTTCCCGGTTTTAAAGGGTTAGTCGACGAGGAGGAGGCCGTCGATACGGTTTTAAAGGGTTAGTCGATGAGGAGGAGGAGGAGGAGGAGGCCGTCGATACGGTTTTAAAGGGTTAGTCGATGAGGAGGAGGAGGAGGAGGAGGCCGTCGATACGGTTTTAAAGGGTTAGTCGATGAGGAGGAGGCCGTCGATACGGTTTTAAAGGGTTAGTCGATGAGGAGGAGGCCGTCGATACGGTTTTAAAGGGTTAGTCGATGAGGAGGAGGCCGTCGATACGGTTTTAAAGGGTTAGTCGATGAGGAGGAGGCCGTCGATAAGGTTTTAAAGGGTTAGTCGATGAGGAGGAGGCCGTCGATAAGGTTTTAAAGGGTTAGTCGATGAGGAGGAGGCCGTCGATACGGTTTTAAAGGGTTAGTCGATGAGGAGGAGGAGGCCGTCGATACGGTTTTAAAGGGTTAGTCGACGAGGAGGAGGAGGAGGCCGTCGATACGAGAAGAATGAAAACTCTATAATACGAACGTTCTCTTGGTCACAAGTCAAGAACTTCTAACACAAAGACCATAGAGAACATTCAGTTAACTGTGCAGCTCAGCACAAAGAGAAGAGGTGTGCGTGCGTGCGTGCGTGCGTGGTAAAATGGTAAATGGTAAATGGTGCATTTATATAGTGCCTTTATCCAAGGCGCTTTACATAGATTGTGCATTACATTCACCCATTCACACACACATTCATACACTGATGGCAGCGGAAACCATGCAAGGTACCAACCTGCACATCAGGAGCAATTAGGGGTTCAGTGTCTTGCTCAAGGACACTTCGACACTAACTCTGGGGGAGCCCGGGTTCGAACTGGCGACCTTGTGGTTACCATCCGGAAACTCTACCCCTGAGCCGCCGCCGCCGCCGCATGCATACTAGCCTTGACGACTTTGCAGGCGTACTATATGCAAAAGAATATGTCACATGTCAAGAATACGTACTGTAGGCAAAAGCATATGTAAGTTAGACAGCATGTTATGTTATTCCAGATTCCAGGTCATTATGGATCCTATAGCGTTCTAGTGTTTACAGGTATTCTACTGTCAGACAGATGAAGGTTCTTATGATCCCAGATGGATATTTATATGTATGTGATGAATTACCTGGTGTTGTTCTTGCTTACTGTAAGTCGCTCTGATTGACGGCCGAGCTACACCTGCAGGCTTTTCAGCGCGCGTTGGCACGCACACGCAAGCCACGCATATACGCAGACTTAAAATAGTACTGGATCTATAAGTGCGTAAACGTGCGCTGAAGAGCCTGGTGTATAGCACGGCCGTTAGAGCGTCTGCTAAATTGAAAAATGTGTGTGTGTGTGTAATTTTTTTCCAGGACTCAGATGGAGGGCCTTGAGCCTTATTGATCGAGCACACACACACCACACACACACACACACACACACACACACACACACACACACACACACACACACACACACACACACACACACACACACACACACACACACACACACACACACACACACACACACACACACACACACACACACACACACACACACACACACGTCTCATCCCTGACTGACGTGTAAATCCTCTCAGATTGTCGATGATGCGTGTGGTGGAATCGCTCGGAGGCACACTACAGATAAACAAGGACAACAAGAAACAAAACTAACACATTTTGAAATATTAATTCCAATTATTGGTACGAGACGAAATGCCGCGAGGTCGAAGCAGCGATGTGCAGATTCAGAGAGAGAGAGAGAGAGAGAGAGAGAGAGAGAGAGAGAGAGAGAGAGAGAGAGAGAGAGAGAGAGAGAGAGAGAGAGAGAGAAGGCTACACATCATCTCCCTGCATCTTTTATGACACGAGACATGTTTGGCGAGCCAGGTAGGAGATGATTGATGGACAGATGGGCGTGCAGGGGGGGGGGGGGGGGGTAGAGGGGGGG
>NW_027637523.1:0-160000 GCF_951216825.1 Electrona antarctica
AAAGTCCCACTCAGTGCCACAGGATGCCTTTGGATGCCTCCCCTTTATAGGGATTTCACTATAAAAAAAGCGTTGTCATTTTTATCATCTACTCAGGCTTATGTGAACACCCCAGACAGTTTTTAAGTTACTTGATTCAGTATTTAGATATTTGATATTCATTTTAGCTGCCCTGCCCCCTTCCTATACAAACCCATTGTAACTTCAAACTCCGTTTTAACCATGATAGACTTAAAAGCAACACGATATACATCTAGACAACATGATAGACTTGAAAGCAACACGATAGACATCTAGACAACATGGTAGACTTAAAAGCAACACGATATACATCTAGACAACATGATAGACTTAAAAGCAACACGATATACATCTAGACAACATGATAGACTTAGAAGCAACACGATAGACAACATGATAGACTTAAAAGCAACACGATATACATCTAGACAACATGGTAGACTTGAAAGCAACACGATGGACATCTAGACAACATGATAGACTTGAAAGCAACACGATAGACATCTAGACAACATGATAGACTTAAAAGCAACACGATAGACATCTAGACAACATGATAGACTTGAAAGCAACACGATGGACATCTAGACAACATGATAGACTTAAAAGCAACACGATAGACATCTAGACAACATGATAGACTTGAAAGCAACACGATGGACATCTAGACAACATGATAGACTTGAAAGCAACACGATAGACATCTAGACAACATGATAGACTTAAAAGCAACACGATATACATCTAGACAACATGATAGACTTGAAAGCAACACGATGGACATCTAGACAACATGATAGACTTAAAAGCAACACGATAGACATCTAGACAACATGATAGACTTAAAAGCAACACTATAGACATCTAGACAACATGATAGACTTAAAAGCAACACGATATACATCTAGACAACATGATAGACTTAAAAGCAACACGATATACATCTAGACAACATGATAGACTTGAAAGCAACACGATAGACATCTAGACAACATGATAGACTTAAAAGCAACACGATATACATCTAGACAACATGGTAGACTTAAACACCCAACTTTTTTCCCCCCTTGTGACTGATATTGTCCTAATACATGAGGGGGGCTGTCGTGTTTCATTTACTGTTATTTATTTGTAATGTCTAAATACTGAATCAAGCAACTTGCGGTGTTGACATAAGCCTGAGTAGACTTATAAAAGACTTGTGTGAAATATCCCTTTAATATTATTTCTACAATGTATACAATCTGGATAAAGAGTCTAATGTTGGTATATATATGTGTGTCTTACAGGTGAATCATGTGACCTTGGTGTCATGCGGTGACCTTGGATGCCGTCATCAGGAGATGGCTGGTATAATAGAGTGTCTACTCAGGAAAGGGGGCGTGGAGATGGAACCTGGACTGAGTCGACGCAGCAGCGAGCCCCCGAGAGCTGAAACGTATAACGGTGTCAACGAACGCTCTCCCTGAGATTACGAGGCGAACGGTGCTCGAGACATATGTGCTATACAACCTTCGCGGCTCTATTAATACCGGCTTATCTTCAACCGAGCGACGGAAGGCCCCCCACGGTACGTACCTGGATTACATGGCTCTATTAATACCAGCTTATCTTCAACCGAGCGACGGAAGGCCCCCCACGGTACGTACCTGGATTACCTGTGGCTGTAGTAGAAACTAGGGCTGTGTCACCATTATCATGTTAAGTTGATGATTAATTGTCATGATTGCGATTAACAATTTTAAGTGATGTTAAACGCATGAATACAAAGTTTAAATTTCTACTTGCCAGCCCATAGAACCCCATTGTGAACCCGGACATGTTGAGTACATCAAGGTCCCCAGCATGTAGAAACTGCCGGATGCTAACTTGCATATGTTTTTCATAATTGGCATAATATGTGATGTCAATTGGCCGTTTTTAGCCCAATGAGTTTTTTTTGCAAAACTAATGCTTGGAATGGATTCAGCATCATGAAAACCCCCTATAGTCCAGAGGCTTAGTGCACTTTTTTAGGAGAATAGTGCACTTGCGGATAAAAGCGCCAAATTTTGTATGAGGCTTCTTTATGTCATGCTAAAGGATTTTAGCCTAGGAGCCCTTGTCAAATATCTATTTTAAATATCAAATTGCAAGACTATCAATATCAATGAAATTTGTGAAATATGTGAAAATCCGCCTAGTATTTTTCAGACTATATACATCATAAAATGATCAGATTACTTCCAAGTGTGATAAAGTTGACTTATTTTGACATTATTAAAGTCACAGAACATGAAATATCATCAATAACACCTTTATTGCAATGAAGAATACAAATGAATATGCATCATAGTGCGAAACATGTTATAGAGCTGTGCGCATTCTGCCTAGCTGTCACAATTGCATTTGCAAAGTGGGGAACAGTCAAAATTTGCATTGCTGCATTGGCAGGTATACATCACCTTTACAGGTGCATCTGATCAGCTCTCTGCAAGCTCTGGAAACCTTTGGAATGGTCAGTAAACTAGCACCCATGACCCTTCTTCCTTGGCCGATAGTTTTGTGGAGAAGGAATCATTTGATGGCTTTGTGTGCTGGTGGCCCAGATGCCTGCTTGGTAGACTGCCCGTTTCACATGTGAGTGCACCCTGGGCGGGAGGTAATTTCTCTATCGTTCGATTTTGTTCACAGAAGAGTTATTTTCTTTTTTCGTTGATGGAGCTCAAAGGACTGGATTTGTCGTACAAAATTACTGTCAGTCTTTCAAGCTCCCGGAAGTGCTGGCAGTCAACATCTAGTTGCTGGAAGGGATGCTTTGCCAGATTGACGAATGTTTCTGTCGCAGGCAGCATCATAGGCTTGCCAGGTCCGCCAAGCTGACCTCTTACCCTTTCCATTAATAGCCGGGGAGCGGGAATAGAGATGAACCTGTGATGTCATGACATACTTTTTATTTGTGTTTTTTCTATTAACTTGGTCATTATGGAACACAGAATGAGAGGTCTGCTCTGACCAAATGAATAGAAAAAAACACAAATAAAAAGTATGTTATGACATCACAGGTCCTCTCAAATTTTGGGTGACTGGCTCCCCGGCTATTAAGGCATATGTTGTGTCACAACCGGAATATGCGTGAAACATAGGCAGGGCTCGAGATTTGGGTTCCCCTAGGCTATTGCAGTCTACCAAGCGGGCATCTGGGCCACCAGCACACGAAGCCACCAAGTGATTCCTTCTCCACAGAACTATGGGTGGGTTAAGGAAGAAGGGTCATGGGTGCCAGTTTGGCTGACCATTCCAGAGCTTGCAGAGAGCTGATCAGATGCACCTGTAAAGGTGACTGTAGTGTAGTACCTGAAAATGCAGTAATACAAATTTGGACTGTTCCCCACTTTGCAAATGCAATTGTGACAGCTAGGCAGAAAGCACAGCTCTATAACATGTTTCACACTATGATGCATATCCTTGTACTATAATGGAAAGGGGGAGCAAACCAATATATTTATACGTCCGGCTTCTCCTATGAAACTTGGCAATTCTGCTCAGCAAGCCATCCTGGGAAGCAGTATAGGGGAAAGCCTCTCGGAGGACATGAACACCCTTTCTTCATACCTGAAGGACTGCCGCCTCAAGCTCAGTGTTGAGAAGACTGTAGCAACAATGTTCCACCTCTACAAAAGGGAAGCAACTCGCCAAATCAACATCATGGTCGACGGTGCCCGGCTACAGTCCCAGTCCTCACCGACATACATGGAGTGAAGCTCGACAGAACACTGTCCTTTAAACAACACCTGGACAGTGTTAAGGGAAAGCCTGTGCCGCACTGATACAGCATCTAGCTGGCACCACGTGGGGAGTCACCACAAAGACACTCCACCAAGGCCCTAGTTTTCCCTGCCGCTGAATACTGTGCCTCAGCCTGGAATCGCCCCAGCAGAGGTCAGGCGAGAAGCAGCCACACTGTCCCTCACTCGGAAGGCACAGTTGAGCAAATCTCACCTCCTGAGAGGTCGTCACGGAGACACCACATCGTACGCATCTCAAGTCCCGGCGGCCCTTTGCCACACAGGCCCAGGAACTGCTCGGCACAACACCAGCCGACACCTCCAAGGCTTCCTGGGTGAAGGCAAGATGGAGGGACCAGTGGAAGGCAGCAGATCCTTCCAGGCTTCACTACTACATCGAGGATCTCACAGATGTTCCTGGCCAGCGCCTCCCCCGCAGGGAGTGGACAACCCTCAACTGCCTGAGGACGGGTGTGGGACGCTTTGGTGCATCCATGCAGAAGTGCGGTCTCACAGACAGTGCCCACTGAGAATGTGGGGATCCATTACAGACTGTGGAACACGTGCTGACCAGCTGCCCCACATACCGGCCACCAAATAGTGATCAAGGCTTAATTGACCTAGACAATGACACACTGGACTGGCTTGCTGCAATGGAGCTGAAGGTCTAAGGACATATACGACAGAAGAAGCACAAACAAATTCTACATGCCACAGGAATCCATCTGCACTACATTGCCTCCGCTCACCTGTCATATGTATTGTACAAATATTGCTTTTGTGTGCCATACTGTTATTGTGCAACATTTTGCTGTGACGCAAATTATATCACAATTTCCACATTCACTGACCCCTCCCCTTTTCACTTCACACACACACACACACACACACACACACACACGCACACGTACACACACAGCAGCACGGTATGGTACAGTATGGTACGGTACGGTAACGTACAGTCTGGTACAGTACGGTACAGTAACATACAGTACGGTACAGTAAGGTACAGTAACATACAGTATGGTACATTGCAGTACAGTACAGTACAGTACATTACAGTACAGTACAGTACAGTATTGTACAGTACGGTACAGTATGGTACAGTACAGTACGCTACAGTATGGTTCAGTACCGCACCCAAAATGTAGTCTGACTGAACAAGTGGGCACCCTGCACAAGTGGCCACCCGGACAACTGGCCACCTGGATGGTGTGGCGCGAGACCGTCCGATGGCCGGTCGAGTTATAGTTCATTTGTATGTATTCTTCATTGTAATAAAGGTGTTATTGATGATATTTCATGTTCTGTGACTTTAATAATGTCAAAATAAGTCAACTTTATCACATTTGGAAATAATCTGATCATTTTATGATGTATATAGTCTGAAAAATACTAGGCGGATTTTCACATATTTCACATATTGCATTGATAATAATGTCTTGCAATTTGATATTTAAAATAGATATTTGACAAGGGCTCCTAGGCTAAAATTCAATAACTGACCCTAACGAACCATCATGCAAAAAATTACGCTTTTATCCGCAATTGCACTATCCTTTCACTAAGCCTCCGGACTACTAGTTTGACACGTCACATGCTACATAAAGCATCATGACATTTTGAATATTTTGCCTTCTATAGGTTGTTAATGTATGGTCACAAATTATGAACATTGCTCAACATATGAAAGTTGGCAGTTTCTACACGCTGGGGACACCTACTAAACATTTATAACAGTTTCTACATGCTGGGGACCCATACTCAACATTTATAACATAAAATGTTGGTGTACTCAACATGTCTGGGTTCATACTGGCAAGTGGACTAATGGCTTTTAGGCTTCATAAAAAAAATAGTTGCACGAGGCAGATATGACTAATTATTTTCATTAATTACATTTATACTTTTCCAAAAATAAATTAAAGGGACACTTCACCCCTTTTGCAACCAGATAATCTAGTGATGTTTGGGAGACAAAATCTTCCTGGGGTTTTCATGTGGGTAATGTGTCATGGACACTGGGGCTCACTTCCTTCCTGCACTAATGACATCATGGACACTGGGGCTCACTTCCTTCCTGCACTAATGACATCATGGACACTGGGGCTCACTTCCTTCCTGCACTAATGACATCATGGACACTGGGGCTCACTTCCTTCCTGCACTAGTGACATCATGGACACTGGGGCTCACTTCCTTCCTGTACTAGTGACATCATGGACACTGGGGCTCACTTCCTTCCTGCACTAGTGACATCATGGACACTGGGGCTCACTTCCTTCCTGCACTAATGACATCATGGACACTGGGGCTCACTTCCTTCCTGCACTAGTGACATCATGGACACTGGGGCTCACTTCCTTCCTGCACTAATGACATCATGGACACTGGGGCTCACTTCCTTCCTGCACTAGTGACATCATGGACACTGGGGCTCACTTCCTTCCTGCACCAGTGACATCATGGACACTGGGGCTCACTTCCTTCCTGCACTAGTGACATCATGGACACTGGGGCTCACTTCCTTCCTGCACTAATGACATCATGGACACTGGGGCTCACTTCCTTCCTGCACCAGTGACATCATGGACACTGGGGCTCACTTCCTTCCTGCACTAATGACATCATGGACACTGGGGCTCACTTCCTTCCTGCACTAATGACATCATGGACACTGGGGCTCACTTCCTTCCTGCACTAGTGACATCATGGACACTGGGGCTCACTTCCTTCCTGCACTAATGACATCATGGACACTGGGGCTCACTTCCTTCCTGCACTAATGACATCATGGACACTGGGGCTCACTTCCTTCCTGTACTAGTGACATCATGGACACTGGGGCTCACTTCCTTCCTGTACTAGTGACATCATGGACACTGGGGCTCACTTCCTTCCTGCACTAATGACATCATGGACACTGGGGCTCACTTCCTTCCTGCACTAGTGACATCATGGACACTGGGGCTCACTTCCTTCCTGCACTAATGACATCATGGACACTGGGGCTCACTTCCTTCCTGTACTAGTGACATCATGGACACTGGTGCTCACTTCCTTCCTGCACTAATGACATGGACACTGGGGCTCACTTCCTTCCTGCACTAATGACATCATGGACACTGGTGCTCACTTCCTTCCTGCACTAATGACATCATGGACACTGGGGCTCACTTCCTTCCTGCACTAATGACATCATGGACACTGGTGCTCACTTCCTTCCTGCACTAATGACATCATGGACACTGGGGCTCACTTCCTTCCTGTACTAATGACATCATGGACACTGGGGCTCGCTTCCTTCCTGCACTAATGACATCATGGACACTGGTGCTCACTTCCTTCCTGCACTAATGACATCATGGACACTGGGGCTCACTTCCTTCCTGCACTAATGACATCATGGACACTGGTGCTCACTTCCTTCCTGCACTAATGACATCATGGACACTGGGGCTCACTTCCTTCCTGTACTAATGACATCATGGACACTGGGGCTCACTTCCTTCCTGTACTAGTGACATCATGGACACTGGGGCTCACTTCCTTCCTGCACTAATGACATCATGGACACTGGGGCTCACTTCCTTCCTGCACTAATGACATCATGGACACTGGGGCTCACTTCCTTCCTGTACTAATGACATCATGGACACTGGGGCTCACTTCCTTCCTGTACTAATGACATCATGGACACTGGGGCTCACTTCCTTCCTGCACTAATGACATCATGGACACTGGGGCTCACTTCCTTCCTGCACTAATGACATCATGGACACTGGGGCTCACTTCCTTCCTGCACTAATGACATCATGGACACTGGGGCTCGCTTCCTTCCTGCACTAATGACATCATGGACACTGGTGCTCACTTCCTTCCTGCACTAATGACATCATGGACACTGGGGCTCACTTCCTTCCTGCACTAATGACATCATGGACACTGGGGCTCACTTCCTTCCTGCACTAGTGACATCATGGACACTGGGGCCCACTTCCTTCCTGCACTAATGACATCATGGACACTGGTGCTCGCTTCCTTCCTGTACTAATGACATCATGGACACTGGGGCTCACTTCCTTCCTGTACTAATGACATCATGGACACTGGGGCTCGCTTCCTTCCTGCACTAATGACATCATGGACACTGGTGCTCACTTCCTTCCTGCACTAATGACATCATGGACACTGGGGCCCACTTCCTTCCTGCACCAGTGACATCATGGACACTGGGGCCCACTTCCTTCCTGCACTAATGACATCATGGACACTGGTGCTCACTTCCTTCCTGCACTAGTGACATCATGGACACTGGTGCTCACTTCCTTCCTGCACTAATGACATCATGGACACTGGGGCTCACTTCCTTCCTGCACTAGTGACATCATGGACACTGGTGCTCACTTCCTTCCTGCACTAGTGACATCATGGACACTGGGGCTCACTTCCTTCCTGCACTAATGACATCATGGACACTGGGGCTCACTTCCTTCCTGCACTAATGACATCATGGACACTGGGGCTCACTTCCTTCCTGCACTAGTGACATCATGGACACTGGGGCTCACTTCCTTCCTGTACTAGTGACATCATGGACACTGGGGCTCACTTCCTTCCTGTACTAGTGACATCATGGACACTGGGGCTCACTTCCTTCCTGTACTAGTGACATCATGGACACTGGGGCTCACTTCCTTCCTGCACTAATGACATCATGGACACTGGGGCTCACTTCCTTCCTGCACTAATGACATCATGGACACTGGGGCTCACTTCCTTCCTGCACTAATGACATCATGGACACTGGGGCTCACTTCCTTCCTGCACTAATGACATCATGGACACTTTGAAATACTAAAACATCTAAATGCATATGCATTACCCACATCAAAACCCCAGGAAAGTGTTTCTTGTCTCCCAAAGATCATTAAAATAAGATCTGGTTGCAAAAGGGGCGAAGTGTCCCAATTTACTATAGTCAGACGGCGGCCATCTTGCCAGCAAGGTGTTAACTAGGTGCAACTTCCCAATGGCAGCCCATTCATCCAAACAGAAAAGTCCTATCTGAGTGTATTAAACAACGCCAAACTCACCAACATTGCAGCTGTAGGAAAAGCTTGAATTATCCTCTTTCAATCTGCAAAGTGTTTGTTTCATAAAAATCCACCGTAGACATTGTTATGAGCTACTTCGCTGTGAAGAAATTCCTTGCATGTGATTTCTTTCACAAGTGTTGGAGTTCGAAAGCGCTCGTTGAAGATCACTCAACGCCCCATGATCACTCAACGGCCCATGCGTACCACCTGTTGAAGATCACTCAACGGCCCAGGCGTACCACCTGTTGAAGATCACTCAACGGCCCATGCGTACCACCTGTTGAAGATCACTCAACGGCCCAGGCGTACCACCTGTTGAAGATCACTCAACGGCCCATGGGTTAGGGTTAGATCACTCAACGGCCCATGGGTTAGGGTTAGATCACTCAACGGCCCATGGGTTAGGGTTAGATCACTCAACGGCCCATGGGTTAGGGTTAGATCACTCAACGCCCATGGGTTAGGGTTAGATCACTCAACGGCCCATGGGTTAGGGTTAGATCACTCAACGGCCCATGGGTTAGGGTTAGATCACTCAACGGCCCAGGCGTACCACCTGTTTGAATTTGCACATCATGCAGGAGGTTCCTTAACTGAAGTGATAACGATTCCTCCGAACTTAGAAAATAATCATCTGCAAGGAATTTCTTGACTGGAAGTAGCTCATAACATGGTGGATTTTTATGAAACAAACACATTGAGGATAGAAAGAGGAAAATTCAAGCTTTCCCTACAGCTGCAATGTTGGTGAGTTTGACGTTGTTTAATACAATCAGATGGGACCTTTCTGTGTGGCTGTATAGGCTGTTAATGGGTAGTTGCCCCTAGGTAGCACCTTGCTGGCCAAGGTCTGAATATAGCCGATGTACAAGCTAAAAACTTGAGCGGGTAGATCTGCTATTTCCATTTTTAAATGTTTGAGAATGAGTGTACAAATGGAACCACTGGTCTGTAACTCTCAGTGTACAAATGGAACAAAGTGATGGGTCCATTTGGTGTGTGTGAGAGCGGGCCTGTCGCAATTCAATGAAATTTGTCTTTTTTTTTTTTTTTTTTTTTTAAAAAAGGTACATTGAGTCACTGCAGTTTCTTCCAGTGGTGAATAGTATATGACGGTAGCACAGTTTGTGAGCTATGGCCAGAAAAATAGTCTGTTTGACTGGATTGCTGAATTCCTATAATGCTTTAGTGCACTTCACCTCCTTGAGGAGAGTCTGCATGGACTTTGTAGTCCAGGAAGGAAGTGGGACCACATTTTCATGACCGGTTTTTGGTCATGAACATGGCGCCATGATAAATAAATCACACATAAAAACCGCAGGAAAGTTTTTCTTAAAGTAAAATAATGGTGACACAGCCCTGTCAGTGACTGGTATGTTATCCTGTAGGCTGACGACTCATTTTTTTTCTTTTCCCTGTAATTTCAGAACGTGAAGCTGACGGTTTGTAACTTCATACCGATGTCTTCCTCTGCTGCTGCTTGCTGTTAACAGTGAAGGTTAGTAATTTAACCTTTTGATTCCTGCTGCTTGTGTAAGTGGGCTACATGCTACCATACCGTATGTTGTCATTCGCGCCATGTATCGTTTCACACCATTTGTGACCAGATTTGACTGAGCCTGCCATCGTACAAATTCCAGCTTTTCACCAGAGGAGAAACTCCTCAAACATGTAGCTGGGTGTAATGTTGGAGGCCGCAGAAGTGAACCTTCCAACGCTTCCCTGCTTTCACATGACATGAAAAAAACGCAAATTCAATGGCAGTCCCTCAGTCAAATTTGGTCACATTTGTGTGTGTGTGTGTATAATGCCAGTCCGATTCTAGTGTCTCTTCACTTTCATCCTTTCTCAGCTATTCTTTGCTTTTAATAAAGTTATTTATTTTTGTTGTCAGTTTTTAATCGCATTTCGCTTTTATTTTTTTTAGAAGTAATTTCTTCTTTCTTCTTGCCTATCTATTGCCCTAGTTCTTCACTATGGACTTTGTGTGCAAATGTGATGTGGAGGTATGCGATTTGTGTCTGTATCATTATGGTAGCATGTAGCCTGCTTAACACTGTTTACTGGGGTGTAACGATATAGTAACTGCATCGAAAAATCGATTTTAATTTCAAGAATCGTTTTGCAATGGAAATAATCAGTATTTAATTGTTTTGCTATGAAATTAATCGATTGTATCAATACTACATTTGTGTGGTATTTAGCAATTTTAAAAAATGTAATTACTTGATTTAAAAAAAAAAAAGTCAATGTATTTTAAATAGTTACTGTATCTATTTCAAATCATTGTATCGTATCCATACCATAATGAACCAATATCGTCCATGTATCTCTGTTAATATGTATCGTTACACCCCTACTGTTTACAGCCTTCTATGCTGTAGATCTGTGCAAACTAACAGGAAGAAAATGATGGCCGATGTGTCATTTTATTCCTTGGTTAGTGTGTGTGTGTTTTGAGTTTACTGGCTGATATTGAAGGTAAGTGGCGTAGTTTATTATCTTTAACTGTCGGGCAGAAACCTTGTATCTCCATAGTGCAACCTTTTGTAAATTAATTTCCTTACTTGCTACAGTGTCACACACTAAAGTAGCAGAAATAGCCGATCTACAAGCTCACGATGCAAAGATAATCCATTGAATATTTTGTTTGTATGTTTTTAATATATTGAACCAGTGAAGTATCAACAAGAGCTTGTAACTAAATATTAACATTGAAACACAACAGATTATATTAATAAATATCATTGGCTCACAAGTTTTTTTTTTTTTTTTTTTTGTCCATAATAGTAACTGTTTTGGACGTACAAGGTTTCTACCCGACCTTCATCTTTTCTCTTCTCTATTCTTTGCTTTAATAAAGTTATTTGTTTTTGTGGTCTCAGAGTTTTTAATCGCATTTCGCTTTATTTTTGTTATTTCTTTCTTGCCTATCTATCGCACTGTTTCTTCACTCACTGGAGCTGTATCGTTTCACGTCATTTGTGTTGCGTAATTTGCCAGTAAAGCGTCATCACGTCAGTTCACATCACATATGAAGACAGGCCCGGTATGTGATGTGCATTTATGTGTGTTTTTTTTTGTGATTATTTCACAACAATTGCTCGTCATTCACGTCGGTCGGCCTCATTTTATTTAGGTGAGGTACACCGTTACGTTCAGAACAGGAAGTGATGTAGGCGCATCGTTCACGCCATACGAATTTTGTTTGCTGTTGTATGTTGTGTTCTAATGTTCATAGTGTTGTATGTTGTGTTCTAATGTTCATAGTGTTGTATGTTGTGTTCTAATGTTCATAGTGTTGCTGTATTGCTGACATACTGGGGCGCAAAGAACATGAAGCAAAGAAGAATGCTGCTTCATGTTTTATTTATGTTTTATTTTGACAATGTAAAAATGTAGGCATGGGACAACTGGTTGGGCGGAGACCAAGAAAATGTTAATTTTGTTCATGTTCATAATGTGCTTAAAGTGCAGCAGCAAACATCTAGGTCATAAGACTATTGTCTGTGCTATATTATCAGATTTAATTTGAGTAAAGCTTCATCATGTAAGCCCACATCACATATGAACACAGGCCCAGTATGTGATGTGTGTTTATGTCTCGTATCATTTCACATTTGAGTAAGGCTTCATCACGTCATCCCCACATCACATAATAAACTTAGGGTTAGGTATGTGATGTGGATTGATGTCATGTATGTCTTTTATAATGTGCGAGTGAAGCTTCATCGCGTCAGCCCACATCACATAATGAGGTTAGGGTTAGGGTAGGTATGTGATGTGGATTGATGTCATGAATGTCTTTTATAATGTGCGAGTGAAGCTTCAAAGCGTCAGCCCACATCACATTATGTGGTGTGTATTGATGCGATTTATTTATGCTGCCATTTGCAGTTAAAACCTATTTGACGATGGGCCGATGACCCAAACGATTTTTGCTGGACTATTCACTTTTAGCACTTTGCAGCACTTTATGAGAACGGAAAAATTAAAATATTTTCTTAGTTTATGTCTGAGTTTTCCTTAAGGACCTGTAAATTACAAAACAAACTAAAGGCACTGGTTGTGGTACTCCTGGTTTACCAGAATGGGGTTCAACTCCCTGCGGTGCCCTGCTCAATTTGTTGTATTTACATGGTTTATTTTCTGCTCATTGTGTTGCCTTTTCATAGATGATAACCCCCAGGTTCTGTACTGTTTGTACTCCCTACAGTTAGGATGATAACCCCCAGGTTCTGTACTGTTTGTACTCCCTACAGTTAGGATGATAACCCCCAGGTTCTGTACTGTTTGTACTCCCTACAGTTAGGATGATAACCCCCAGGTTCTGTACTGTTTGTACTCCCTACAGTTAGGATGATAACCCCCAGGTTCTGTACTGTTTGTACTCCCTACAGTTAGGATGATAACCCCCAGGTTCTGTACTGTTTGTACTCCCTACAGTTAGGATGATAACCCCCAGGTTCTGTACTGTTTGTACTCCCTACAGTTAGGATGATAACCCCCAGGTTCTGTACTGTTTGTACTCCCTACAGTTAGGATGATAACCCCCAGGTTCTGTACTGTTTGTACTCCCTACAGTTAGGATGATAACCCCCAGGTTCTGTACTGTTTGTACTCCCTACAGTTAGGATGATAACCCCCAGGTTCTGTACTGTTTGTACTCCCTACAGTTAGGATGATAACCCCCAGGTTCTGTACTGTTTGTACTCCCTACAGTTAGGATGATAACCCCCAGGTTCTGTACTGTTTGTACTCCCTACAGTTAGGATGATAACCCCCAGGTTCTGTACTGTTTGTACTCCCTACAGTTAGGATGATAACCCCCAGGTTCTGTACTGTTTGTACTCCCTACAGTTAGGATGATAACCCCCAGGTTCTGTACTGTTTGTACTCCCTACAGTTAGGATGCTAACCCCCAGGTTTTCTGTACTGTTTGTACTCCCTACAGTTAGGATGATAACCCCAGGTTCTGTACTGTTTGTACTCCCTACAGTTAGGATGATAACCCCCAGGTTCTGTACTGTTTGTACTCCCTACAGTTAGGATGATAACCCCCAGGTTCTGTACTGTTTGTACTCCCTACAGTTAGGATGATAACCCCCAGGTTCTGTACTGTTTGTACTCCCTACAGTTAGGATGATAACCCCCAGGTTCTGTACTGTTTGTACTCCCTACAGTTAGGATGATAACCCCCAGGTTCTGTACTGTTTGTACTCCCTACAGTTAGGATGATAACCCCCAGGTTCTGTACTGTTTGTACTCCCTACAGTTAGGATGATAACCCCCAGGTTCTGTACTGTTTGTACTCCCTACAGTTAGGATGATAACCCCCAGGTTCTGTACTGTTTGTACTCCCTACAGTTAGGATGATAACCCCCAGGTTCTGTACTGTTTGTACTCCCTACAGTTAGGATGATAACCCCCAGGTTCTGTACTGTTTGTACTCCCTACAGTTAGGATGATAACCCCCAGGTTCTGTACTGTTTGTACTCCCTACAGTTAGGATGATAACCCCCAGGTTCTGTACTGTTTGTACTCCCTACAGTTAGGATGATAACCCCCAGGTTCTGTACTGTTTGTACTCCCTACAGTTAGGATGATAACCCCCAGGTTCTGTACTGTTTGTACTCCCTACAGTTAGGATGATAACCCCCAGGTTCTGTACTGTTTGTACTCCCTACAGTTAGGATGATAACCCCCAGGTTCTGTACTGTTTGTACTCCCTACAGTTAGGATGATAACCCCCAGGTTCTGTACTGTTTGTACTCCCTACAGTTAGGATGATAACCCCCAGGTTCTGTACTGTTTGTACTCCCTACAGTTAGGATGATAACCCCCAGGTTCTGTACTGTTTGTACTCCCTACAGTTAGGATGATAACCCCCAGGTTCTGTACTGTTTGTACTCCCTACAGTTAGGATGATAACCCCCAGGTTCTGTACTGTTTGTACTCCCTACAGTTAGGATGATAACCCCCAGGTTCTGTACTGTTTGTACTCCCTACAGGTTAGGATGATAACCCCCAGGTTCTGTACTGTTTGTACTCCCTACAGTTAGGATGATAACCCCCAGGTTCTGTACTGTTTGTACTCCCTACAGTTAGGATGATAACCCCCAGGTTCTGTACTGTTTGTACTCCCTACAGTTAGGATGATAACCCCCAGGTTCTGTACTGTTTGTACTCCCTACAGTTAGGATGATAACCCCCAGGTTCTGTACTGTTTGTACTCCCTACAGTTAGGATGATAACCCCCAGGTTCTGTACTGTTTGTACTCCCTACAGTTAGGATGATAACCCCCAGGTTCTGTACTGTTTGTACTCCCTACAGTTAGGATGATAACCCCCAGGTTCTGTACTGTTTGTACTCCCTACAGTTAGGATGATAACCCCCAGGTTCTGTACTGTTTTGTACTCCCTACAGTTAGGATGATAACCCCCAGGTTCTGTACTGTTTTGTACTCCCTACGGTTAGGATGATAACCCCCAGGTTCTGTACTGTTTGTACTCCCTACAGTTAGGATGATAACCCCCAGGTTCTGTACTGTTTGTACTCCCTACGGTTAGGATGATAACCCCCAGGTTCTGTACTGTTTGTACTCCCTACAGTTAGGATGATAACCCCCAGGTTCTGTACTGTTTGTACTCCCTACAGTTAGGATGATAACCCCCAGGTTCTGTACTGTTTGTACTCCCTACAGTTAGGATGATAACCCCCAGGTTCTGTACTGTTTGTACTCCCTACAGTTAGGATGATAACCCCCAGGTTCTGTACTGTTTGTACTCCCTACAGTTAGGATGATAACCCCAGGTTCTGTACTGTTTGTACTCCCTACAGTTAGGATGATAACCCCCAGGTTCTGTACTGTTTGTACTCCCTACAGTTAGGATGATAACCCCCAGGTTCTGTACTGTTTGTACTCCCTACAGTTAGGATGATAACCCCCAGGTTCTGTACTGTTTGTACTCCCTACAGTTAGGATGATAACCCCCAGGTTCTGTACTGTTTGTACTCCCTACAGTTAGGATGATAACCCCCAGGTTCTGTACTGTTTGTACTCCCTACAGTTAGGATGATAACCCCCAGGTTCTGTACTGTTTGTACTCCCTACAGTTAGGATGATAACCCCCAGGTTCTGTACTGTTTGTACTCCCTACAGTTAGGATGATAACCCCCAGGTTCTGTACTGTTTGTACTCCCTACAGTTAGGATGATAACCCCCAGGTTCTGTACTGTTTGTACTCCCTACAGTTAGGATGATAACCCCCAGGTTCTGTACTGTTTGTACTCCCTACAGTTAGGATGATAACCCCCAGGTTCTGTACTGTTTGTACTCCCTACAGTTAGGATGATAACCCCCAGGTTCTGTACTGTTTGTACTCCCTACAGTTAGGATGATAACCCCCAGGTTCTGTACTGTTTGTACTCCCTACAGTTAGGATGATAACCCCCAGGTTCTGTACTGTTTGTACTCCCTACAGTTAGGATGATAACCCCCAGGTTCTGTACTGTTTGTACTCCCTACAGTTAGGATGATAACCCCCAGGTTCTGTACTGTTTGTACTCCCTACAGTTAGGATGATAACCCCCAGGTTCTGTACTGTTTGTACTCCCTACAGTTAGGATGATAACCCCCAGGTTCTGTACTGTTTGTACTCCCTACAGTTAGGATGATAACCCCCAGGTTCTGTACTGTTTGTACTCCCTACAGTTAGGATGATAACCCCCAGGTTCTGTACTGTTTGTACTCCCTACAGTTAGGATGATAACCCCCAGGTTCTGTACTGTTTGTACTCCCTACAGTTAGGATGATAACCCCCAGGTTCTGTACTGTTTGTACTCCCTACAGTTAGGATGATAACCCCCAGGTTCTGTACTGTTTGTACTCCCTACAGTTAGGATGATAACCCCCAGGTTCTGTACTGTTTGTACTCCCTACAGTTAGGATGATAACCCCCAGGTTCTGTACTGTTTGTACTCCCTACAGTTAGGATGATAACCCCCAGGTTCTGTACTGTTTGTACTCCCTACAGTTAGGATGATAACCCCCTGGTTCTGTACTGTTTGTACTCCCTACAGTTAGGATGATAACCCCCAGGTTCTGTACTGTTTGTACTCCCTACAGTTAGGATGATAACCCCCAGGTTCTGTACTGTTTGTACTCCCTACAGTTAGGATGATAACCCCCAGGTTCTGTACTGTTTGTACTCCCTACAGTTAGGATGATAACCCCCAGGTTCTGTACTGTTTGTACTCCCTACAGTTAGGATGATAACCCCCAGGTTCTGTACTGTTTGTACTCCCTACAGTTAGGATGATAACCCCCAGGTTCTGTACTGTTTGTACTCCCTACAGTTAGGATGATAACCCCCAGGTTCTGTACTGTTTGTACTCCCTACAGTTAGGATGATAACCCCCAGGTTCTGTACTGTTTGTACTCCCTACAGTTAGGATGATAACCCCCAGGTTCTGTACTGTTTGTACTCCCTACAGTTAGGATGATAACCCCCAGGTTCTGTACTGTTTGTACTCCCTACAGTTAGGATGATAACCCCCAGGTTCTGTACTGTTTGTACTCCCTACAGTTAGGTTACCAAGTCTATTTATTAAGGGACTCTTGGCCCCTTATTATTGTTCTGGCTGAACTGTGCTGTCTGGTATTTGCAAATCTTGGCAATATGGTAGCCCTCTACCATATGTTTGGTTTTATTTATTTGCTCCTGATCTGATTACAATCATTTGAAAATGATGATTGGCCCCACTTTCCGATCCCCCCCCCCCCCCCCATCTGATGGACAACCCTAGTAGAAGGTAATGCCAAACGGTGGGGATGCGCATTGGCCAAAGGGTGGCGCTATAGCACTCAAGTGAGATTGTAAACTTTTCAAACTCATGAACCGTTTGCCCGTGATCAATAAATCTTGGATGCCCATGTGTCTCCTCATGCCTCACGTTCGTGTTCTGACTTTTGACCTCTGACCTTTAGGTCACCTGCCATTTTGAATTGTATCTCTCTCCTCTCAGGATCTTTGATCAAAATATGCCCTAACCTTGAACAGGCATAACTCATGGATGGCATACTATAGGGTTAGGAAAAAGAGGTGAAAATCACTTTTTTTTTCAAATCGTGAAACTACACACTATAGTATGCCCTCCGAGTGATTTCCGACTTTTTTTTCCACCAGTGTCCCCCCCCCCAGTGCCCCCCCCCCCAGTGTCTGGATTTGAAAAAAGTCGGAAATCACTCGTCTCGGAGGCCATATTATAGTATGTCGTTTCTCATGATTTCTGAGGTTTTAAAAAAATGGTAAATGACAAAAGTGAAAGGCTATAGTCCATGGTCTCGGAGGGCATACTATAGTATGTCATTTTTCACGATGTCTGAGGATTTAAAAATCACGGAATGGCTATAGTCCATGGTGTGCATACTAAAATAATATTTAGCAAATTTGAAAATGTTAGCTCTGTGCTTCTGTATTCTATTTTATATATTTGCCTACAATGTAAATTGTGAAATGACTAACTAAAAAACATTGCATGGATGCACCTGGGACGTATCCTCAGTGATGTATCCTGAGGTCAACGGGGTTTCGGGTCTCTCAACATCATACCCCTCACTCAGGCGACCCAGCCGGGAGTGATCAAGTCCCGACTTACGTCCCAGTAGCTACCCTCAATCAGTCCCACAAGGGAAAAACCAGGGGCACACAATCCGTTGGAACTACTCCAGAACTACTCTGCCAGTGCTGGGAGGTACACTTCTGGCGCATGGAGGGACTAGGCTCTGTGGGTTGTCTCCTGTCCGGTCTCACCAGGTCCACTCCTGCTCTCACCAGGAGTAGAGCGAGGACCTGTGCGTTGCACCAGGCACTTCATTCAGGAGTGGTGGGCAATGGTTCCGCAGGGTCATGGTGCTGCGGTTCCGCTTGCTGCTTGCATGGCCCTCCCAAAGGCCTCACCGAGGGCTGTTGGGCTTCCTCCTCACGGAGGACACAGGCTGGGGCGCTACCCCATACTGCTCACCCGGGTGCCGTCTACATTCCGTGTGCTGCCCTTGCAACACGTGCCTATGTGCAGCTAGACAGCTAGTTAACAGTTTCTGAGATCCTCCAATAAGAGACAAGGCTTGACTTTTCTTGTGTTTACTGAAGTCACAGGTAATTTTGTAAAACTGAAAAGTACAGAAATAAACATAAAAATGAATTAGAACACAGGTAAATATGCAGAGTGTGTGAGTAATATAGTATGCATAGTTATTAGTAGGCTATTTGCACTGAACTAGGTACACAATGTTGAAGTCAAACACAGAAAATGGCTAGGCTACTGCTACTGCAGCAGTAAACTAACATGCAGACCACATGTGTTTACACAATTTCCAAACACAAAATAACCAGCTACAAAGGTATTCTGCAAACATCACATTCTACATGAAATATAATCTTTGAACCGATTAACTAGAACTTCAAAGTACTTACAGACAATAATGTCCAAGGCAAAAGCATTAAAGAAGAATTATCAGCAGACCATGCGCACAGCTCACTGTTTCATGGGGAAATGCTGACTCTGAGTTTAGTTTCACTTTCTACTTCCACCACTGGAGGGCAGTAAAAACAGTAAGAACTGGTACACCTTTTAACTTACTTAATTAAATGACAGAATTATGAATTTTAACCAAACTGCCATTCCAAAGGCAGCACACTCCCCGCTTTGGTACAATAACATTGTATCACTATAGATACATCAACATTAAGGGAATGTCCTTGGATGCAATTAGCAACTTAAGAGTTCAATAAATCTCTGACAGGGGAACTATGAACTCTGAGACTGGCCTCAGAAACATCTTCACAATTCTGTTCTTCAGAGCATTGGTGAAGTTGTCAGAACATAGATTCAATCAGCTCAGTTTGAGCTGCTCTGATAGACATGTTTGTCCATGATGGTCAGGGACATTCTGTCATCCATGTGTAGTGCTGATTTGTCATCATCCTTGGACTGTTTTAACACAGAGCATCCAAGGTTGTCTGTCCTCTCTGTGGGACCTGCATCTTCCTTACAGGCAGGGGAGGTTGAACCAGGATGCTGTATCATACTACTGTAGCCTTCAGTCACTTGGATGCTTTTTGGGTATGGGCTGAAACAGGATGTGTGACCATTTTGCAGCACGTTTGCTTTGTATACATTGACCTCTGATGGTTTGTGGACTGTTCCCAAGCATGCTTCACCCACGACGACCCATCCTAGGTCTAGTCGCTGTGCGTAAGGAGCATTGTGGGGCCCGTTTATTAGCTCGCGCACCTTGTGTACCCTTAAGATGTCTCTTCCTAAGAGCAAGAGGATTGGAGCGTCTGGGTCCACAGGTTGCATCTTCTTGGCAATTGGCCGTAGGTGGGAGTGATGCTGTGTAATGTCTGGTGAAGGTATTGCTGTCCTATCATCAGGAACCGTCACACTCCATTAGGGTTGGTAAAGGAAGGTATTGCTGTCCTATCATCAGGAACCATGTCACACTCCATTAGGGTTGGTAAAGGAAGGTATTGCTGTCCTATCATCAGGAACCATGTCACACTCCATTAGGGTTGGTAAAGGAAGGTATCATCAGGAACCAAGTCACACTCCATTAGGGTTGGTAAAGGAAGGTATCATCAGGAACCAAGTCACACTCCATTAGGGTTGGTAAAGGAAGGTATTGCTGTCCTCTCATCAGGAACCATGTCACACTCCATTAGGGTTGGTAAAGGAAGGTATTGCTGTCCTCTCATCAGGAACCATGTCACACTCCATTAGGGTTGGTAAAGGAAGGTATTGCTGTCCTCTCATCAGGAACCATGTCACACTCCATTAGGGTTGGCAAAGGAGAAGGTATTGCTGTCCTCTCATCAGGAACCATGTCACACTCCATTAGGGTTGGTAAAGGAAGGTATTGCTGTCCTCTCATCAGGAACCATGTCACACTCCATTAGGGTTGGCAAAGGAGAAGGTATTGCTGTCCTCTCATCAGGAACCATGTCACACTCCATTAGGGTTGGTAAAGGAAGGTATTGCTGTCCTCTCATCAGGAACCATGTCACACTCCATTAGGGTTGGTAAAGGAAGGTATTGCTGTCCTATCATCAGGAACCATGTCACACTCGATTAGGGTTGGTAAAGGAAGTTGTAATTTTCCATCAATAGACTCGATGATGAAGTTACTAGCTCTTCTACCTGACGTCTCTGTTCTCCCTGAACAGGTTCTCAGTGTATAATGAGATGAATTGGCCTCGACCTTGAAGAGGTCAAAAAACTCTGTCTTGGCAAGAGACTTGTTACTTTGCTCATCGAGCACTGCATACATCCTAATAGCGCTCTCTTTTTTGCCTGCAGGATGTACTTTTACCAAACAGATCTTGGAGTAGGAGCGTGGGCTTTCTCCACTTACACATATCTTTGTGCAACTTGAGGTGACTGTACTCCCACTTGGCTCCCCGCTGTCTTGTTTGTCAGCCTGAATACTCTCTGAAGCCTCTTGAGGAGGAGGACCTGGATGCAAGGCAGTGGTGTGTTTGTCGCTATTACACTCAAAGCACATTATTGCCACCTTGCAGTCTTTTGCCGCGTGTAGCGTGGACCCACAGCATCTGTAGCAAATTCTGTTCTCTCTCAGGTATGTTTTGCGTTCTTCCATGGGTTTTCCTCTGAATACTTTACACTTGTTCAGTGGGTGGGGCATGTTGTGTATAGGACATTGGGTGGGGCATCTTGTGTATAGGACATTGGGTGGGGCATCTTGTGTATAGGACATTGGGTGGGGCATCTTGTGTATAGGACATTGGGTGGGGCATCTTGTGTATAGGACATTGGGTGGGGCATCTTGTGTATAGGACATTGGGTGGGGCATCTTGTGTATAGGACATTGGGTGGGGCATCTTGTGTATAGGACATTGGGTGGGGCATCTTGTGTATAGGACATTGGGTGGGGCATCTTGTGTATAGGACATTGGGTGGGGCATCTTGTGTATAGGACATTGCCTATCTGGTCCCTCCAATTTCTGTTGAACAGGTATGTTGTCACTATCATCCAGTGATTCTGCATCACTTACAGAGGCTTTCCAGCTGGACTTACAGAGGCTTTCCAGCTGGACTTTGCAGGTTTCTCCGTTTGTGATGTACAATAACTGTCGGATGTGGAAGAAAAGAAGCTTGGCTCATTCCTCACCTTTGCCTGGTTTCTCACGAACCTGGAGAAGACACAAAAAGGTGGAAAAGTCACTGCATTCTCCTCTTTGTACTTGGATCCCAGAGCTCTCCATTTCTCCTGGAGGCTGTATGGGAGTTTCTCCACAATGGGTTTTACCCCACGAGGTGTATCCAAATATAAGAGGCCTGTTAGGTAACCATCCTCTTTGGCACATTCCAATTCCAAGAGAATGTCACCTAGTTCTCTTAGCTTGATATTGTCTCCGTTATTTAGTTTTGGAAAGTTGTCAATCTTTTTTAGCAGTGCATCTTCGATGACCTCTGGCGCCCCATAACATTCTTCCAGACGTTGCCAGACGGTGTAGAGGCCTGCTGCAGGTTTGAGAACATATACAGAGCGGATGGTTTTTGCCTGTTCTGATGACTCAGGCCCAAGCCATTTTGTCATCAGGTCCAATTCTTCCCTGGCTGACAGATTTAAGTCCTTAGTTGAACTGTGAAAGGACGCTTTCCATGACATGTAATGTTCAGGTCGATCGTCAAATTGAAGAAGACCTGAACTGATCACTTCTCTGCGTATCAGGTATCTAGCAAAGTCTTGTGCACCTGGAGGCTCAGGTGAGTAGTAGTCTTTAAAGGGATTGCTTGAGTGTTGAGGAAGATTGAAGTATGTCTTGGTTGGTTGTGTGCTCTTTGTTGGCTCTTCTCTTTTAATTTCAACACTTCCATACTCTGGAGGTTGGTTAACATGGGTGCCGTTGTCAACAGCTGGATTAGCGCCAGGGGTTCTTAAAGGCTTCTCGTCCATCTCAGGTGAACTCACTGGTGAGTGTTTGGGAAGCTGCTGGACGTATTCTTTAGCACGTTGCGCTGAGTTGAGAGGCTGCTGAAGAACCGGGGGCAATGGTGTTTGATTAGCATGTTGTGCTGGGGTGACAGATTGTTGTAGAGCAGGGGGCATCAGTGTTTGATTAGCATGCTGCTGCACGTACTCTCTGGTAAGTTGTGCTGAGTTGAGAGCTTGTTGTAGAACAGGGTGTTCTAGCACTTCCTGGTATTCGTCCTCACTTTCACTCTCCACAGCTTCTTGGTAGGCTGCGGCTTCAGCAGAGGCAGCAGCAGCAGCCCTCTGAGACTGGAGAATAAGGAAGGTGCCATCAAGTTCAGCCCTTTGTTTAATCACTTCAGCTTGTTGTTTAGCAAATGCCACTTCAGCCTGAGCAGCCTTTGCCTTAGCCTGTGCTTTTACATATAAAGATGCTATTGAGGATCGTGATGACTTACTGGATGTCTTAGAGGATGCTTTAGATTTAGATTTGACTGAAGACTTGTGAGAAGACTTGACAGATGCTGCTTCGGATGCTTCATGCTCATCCTGTTGTCTTGTTAGTGTCAGGAGCTCTGAAGCCCCCCTCTCCTCTTCTTGTTCATTAGTATCCAATGTGTATTTCTTTCCTGAGCGTAGACTCATGATTGCTGATTATTATCTTGTGTGCTTGAGCCCGCCGTACATTTGTCTTTTTACTGTGCTGCCCTTGCAACACGTGCCTATGTGCAGCTAGACAGCTAGTTAACAGTTTCTGAGATCCTCCAATAAGAGACAAGGCTTGACTTTTCTTGTGTTTACTGAAGTCACAGGTAATTTTGTAAAACTGAAAAGTACAGAAATAAACATAAAAATGAATTAGCACACAGGTAAATATGCAGAGTGTGTGAGTAATATAGTATGCATAGTTATTAGTAGGCTATTTGCACTGAACTAGGTACACAATGTTGAAGTCAAACACAGAAAATGGCTAGGCTACTGCTACTGCAGCAGTAAACTAACATGCAGACCACATGTGTTTACACAATTTCCAAACACAAAATAACCAGCTACAAAGGTATTCTGCAAACATCACATTCTACATGAAATATAATCTTTGAACCGATTAACTAGAACTTCAAAGTACTTACAGACAATAATGTCCAAGGCAAAAGCATTAAAGAAGAATTATCAGCAGACCATGCGCACAGCTCACTGTTTCATGGGGAAATGCTGACTCTGAGTTTAGTTTCACTTTCTACTTCCACCACTGGAGGGCAGTAAAAACAGTAAGAACTGGTACACCTTTTAACTTACTTAATTAAATGACAGAATTATGAATTTTAACCAAACTGCCATTCCAAAGGCAGCACATTCCGGCTGTCACCCGTCTCTCTGGTGGTCACCAGACTATACCTGGTTGTCACATAGTCTATTCCTATGAGTCACTATAAATAGAACTATAACTGAAAAACATGGCATGGATGCACCTGGGACGTATCCTCAGTGATGTATCCTGAGGTCATCACCTGGGACGTATCCTCAGTGATGTATCCTGAGGTCAACGGGGTTTCGGCTCTCAACATCATACCCCTCACTCATGCGACCCAGCCGGGAGTGATCAAGTCCCGACTTACGTCCCAGTAGGGAAAAACCAGGGGCACACAACTACTGTTGTAATGAATGTGATTGCTTTTGGACCTGTAAATTACAAAACAAAAGCTAAGGAACTGGTGTGGTACTCCTGGTTTACCAGAATGGGGTTCAACTCCCTGCGGTGCCCTGCTCAATGTGTTGTATTTACATGGTTTATTTTCTGCTCATTGTGTTGCCTTTTCATAGATGATAACCCCCAGGTTCTGTACTGTTTGTACTCCCTACAGTTTCTTTTTTCTTTTTTGGCTCCCGAGCAGATTACAATCATTTGAAAATGAAGATTGGCCCCAATTTCCGATCACCCCATCTGATAGGGAATTGAATTGAATCTGATGAATTGAACATGGTGGACCCTCGTGTAAACAAGTGTAATGCTTAATTGGGTCGTCCATTCACAGTTAACAGCCTTTGTATTGAGTTTGTGCTTGAAATGTACTGTAATTCTGCAAACTGTTAATACATATTTCAATCAACCCTAGTAGAAGGCAATGCCAGGGGGAGGATGCGAAGCCCACGACTGGCCACGACTGGCCTTGAAATGAAATTACCATAAGTCTAGTAAATGACCTTGACCAGTATGCGGTCCGTGATGAAAAACGTGACGAAAAAGTGTGACGAAAAAACTGCGTGCTACAGTCCATCCATCCATCTTCAACCGCTTATCCGTAGTCGGGTCGCGGGGGCAACAGCTCCACCAGAGTGCTCCAGACTTCCCTCTCCACAGCAACATTAGTGACTTCCTCCTGGGGGATTCCGAGACATTCCAAGGCCAGTGAGTCTATGTATTTCCTCCAACTGCGCCTTGGTCTTCCCCGGGGTCTCCTCCCAGTGGGACGTGCGTCGAGGACCTCCCTAGGGAGGCGCCCGTGAGGCATCCTAACCAGATGCCCGAACCACCTCAGCTGACTCCTTTCCAGGCGAAGGAGCAGCGGTTCTACTCCGAGTCTCTCTCGTGTGACTGAACTTCTCACCCTATCTCTAAGGGAGATGCCAGCCACCCGTCGAAGAAAACTCATTTCGGCCGCTTGTATTCGCGACCTTATTCTTTCGGTCATGACTATAGTATGCCATATAGTATATAGTATATAGCGTGCTATAGTATGCCGTCATATATGGGCTATAGCCCATGGTCAAAAATGATAAACGAGGATTTAGCCCATGGTCTCCGAGTGATTTTCGTCTTTTTTTTCAAATCCTCAAAAATGTAAATAAACGGCGTGCCATAGTATGCCGTCCGATATGGGCTATAGCCCATGGTCAAAAATGATGAAAAACGAGGATTTGAAAAAAGACGAAAATCACACCATGGGCTATAGCCCATCGTCTGGGAGTGATTTTCGTCTTTTTTTCAAATCCTCAAAAATGATAAACGGCATGCTATAGCCTTCCGTCCGTCTCTCAAAACCTCAAAAATCCCTCCGGGACCATGGCTATATACCATGGATTTTCACCTCTTTTCAAATCCTCAACAATGATGAAGAATCGGGCACTATAGCGCGCCGCTCAATGACCTTGACCAATATAAATGACCTTGAGCAGTATAAATGACCTTCATAAGACTAATAAATTACCTTGACCAGTATAAATGACCTTGACAAGTATAAATTACCTTGACCAGTAAAAATGACCACCAGTATAAATGACTTTGACCAGTATAAATGACCTTGACCAATATAAATTACCTTCATAAGACTAGTAAATGACCTTCACCAGTATAAATTACCTTGACCAGTATACATTTTAAGTTAATTTTTTTTCTCAATTTTCATCTTTCTCTCAAAACCTCAAATCGAGAAACGACATGCTATAACCTTCCGTCCGAAACCATGAACTATAGTATGTCGCTTTTCCACGATTTTCACCTTTTTTCAAATCCTCAACAATGATGAAGAATCGCACACTATAGCCGCACTATCGACGCTCAATGACCTTGACCAATATCAATGACCTTGAGCAGTATAAATGACCTTCATAAGACTAGTAAATGACCTTGACCAGTATAAATGACCTTGACCAGTATAAATGACCTTCATAAGACTAGTAAATGACCTTGACCAGTATAAATGACCTTGACCAGTATAAATGACCTTCATAAGACTAGTAAATGACCTTGACCAGTATAAATGACCTTGACCAGTATGCCCTCCGAGACCATGGACTATAGCCTTTTCCGCGATTTTCACTTTTTTTAAATCCTCCGAAATCGTAAAAAATTACATACTATAGCATGCCCTCCGAGACCATGGACTATAGCCTTTCGCTTTCCGTGATTTTCACCATTTTTTCAAATCCTCTGAAATCGTGAAAAACGACATACTATAGCATGCCCTCCGAGACCATGGACTATAGCCTTTCGCTTTCCGTGATTTTCACCATTTTTTCAAATCCTCTGAAATCGTGAAAAACAACATACTATAGCATGCCCTCCGAGACCATGGACTATAGCCTTTCGCTTTCCGTGATTTTCACAATTTTTTCAAATCCTCTGAAATCGTGAAAAACGACATACTATAGCATGCCCTCCGAGTCCATGGACTATAGCCTTTCGCTTTCCGTGATTTTCACCATTTTTTCAAATCCTCTGAAATCGTGAAAAACGACATACTATAGCATGCCCTCCGAGACCATGGACTATAGCCTTTCGCTTTCCGTGATTTTCACAATTTTTTCAAATCCTCTGAAATCGTGAAAAACAACATACTATAGCATGCCCTCCGAGACCATGGACTATAGCCTTTCGCTTTCCGTGATTTTCACCATTTTTTCAAATCCTCTGAAATCGTGAAAAACGACACACTATAGCATGCCCTCCGAGACCATGGACAATAGCCTTTCGCTTTCCGTGATTTTCACCATTTTTTCAAATCCTCTGAAATCATGAAAAACGACATACTATAGCATGCCCTCCGAGACCATGGACTATAGCCTTGCGCTTTCCGTGATTTTCACAATTTTTTTAAATCCTCTGAAATCGTGAAAAACGACACACTATAGCATGCCCTCCGAGACCATGGACTATAGCCTTTCGCTTTCCGTGATTTTCACCATTTTTTCAAATCCTCAAAAATGATGGAAAACGGCATGCTATAGTATGCCGTTCGAGACCATGGGCTATAGCCCATGTTCTCGGAGCGATTTTGATGAAAAACGAGCATTTGAAAAAAGACGAAATCACTCCGAGACCATGGGCTATAGCCCATCGTCTCGGAGTCATTTTCGTCTTTTTTTTAAATCCTCAAAAATGATGGAAAACGGCATGCTATAGTATGCCGTTCGAGACCATGGCATACTATAGCCCACTATAGTATGCCGTTCGAGACCATGGGCTATAGCCCATGGTCTCGGATTGATTTTGATGAAAAACGAGCATTTGAAAAAAAGGCGAAATCACTCCGAGACCATGGGCTATAGCCCATCGTCTCGGAGTCATTTTCGTCTTTTTTAAAAATCCTCAAAAATGATGGAAAACGGCATGCTATAGTATGCCGTTCGAGACCATGGGCTATAGCCCATGGTATCGGAGCGATTTTGATGAAAAACAAGCATTTGAAAAAAAGAAGAAATCACTCCGAGACCATGGGCTATAGCCGTTCGAGACCATGGGCTATAGCCCAAACGGCATGCTATAGTATGCATGGGCTATAGCCCATGGTCTCGGAGCGATTTTGATGAAAAACGAGCATTTGAAAAAAAGACGAAATGACTCCGAGACCATGGGCTATAGCCCATCGTCTCGGAGTCATTTTCTTCTTTTTTTTTAATCCTCAAAAATTATGGAAAACGGCATGCTATAGTATGACGTTCGAGACCATGGGCTATAGCCCATGGTCTCGGAGCGATTTTGATGAAAAACGAGCATTTGAAAAAAAGACGAAATCACTCCGAGACCATGGGCTATAGCCCATCGTCTCGGAGTCATTTTCGTCTTTTTTTTATTGTAAAATCAATGTTAATTCGGGTCCATTTGGTTCCATTTGTACACTCTCAGAGTTACAGACCCATAAGGGTCCATTTGGTTCCATTAGTACACTCTCAGAGTTACAGACCCATAAGGGTCCATTTGGTTCCAACCTATCATTTAGCTGGGTACCCCCTGGAACTCCCTCAAGGACCCCTGGGGGTCCCCGGACCCCACTTTGGAAACCACTGTGCTATAGTATGTCGTCACGCTTTTTCGTCACGCTTCATCACTCCAGTCTGGGGGGACACTGGGGAGGCTCTGGGGAGGCACTGGGCCTGTAAATGACAACAAAACTAAAACAAAGGCACTGGTGTTGGCACCCTTGGTTTACCGGGACAGGGTTCAATTCCCTGAAGTGCCCTGCTCATTTTGTTGTATTACACTTACATGGTTTATAATTTTTATTTAATTTCTGCGTTTGTCTGGTTTGACTGCTGAAAAACGGCATGCTATAGTATGCCCTCCGATATGGGCTATAGCCCATGGTCAAAAATGATGAAAAACGAGCATTTGAAAAAAAGACGAAATCACTCCGAGACCATGGGCTATAGCCCATCGTCTCGGAGTCATTTTCGTCTTTTTTTAAAATCCTCAAAAATGATGGAAAACGGCATGCTATAGTATGCCCTTCGAGACCATGGGCTATAGCCCATGGTCTCGGAGCGATTTTGATGAAAAACGAGCATTTGAAAAAAAGACGAAATCACTCCGAGACCATGGGCTATAGCCCATCGTCTCGGAGTCATTTTCGTCTTTTTTTAAAATCCTCAAAAATGATGGAAAACGGCATGCTATAGTATGCCCTTCGAGACCATGGGCTATAGCCCATGGTCTCGGAGCGATTTTGATGAAAAACGAGCATTTGAAAAAAAGACGAAATCACTCCGAGACCATGGGCTATAGCCCATCGTCTCGGAGTCATTTTCGTCTTTTTTTTAAATCCTCAAAAATGATGGAAAACGGGATGCTATAGTATGCCCTTCGATGGGCTATAGCCCATGGTATCGGAGCGATTTTGATGAAAAACAAGCATTTGAAAAAAAGACGAAATCACTCCGAGGCCATGGGCTATAGCCCATCGTCTCGGAGTCATTTTCGTCTTTTTTTTTAATCCTCAAAAATTATGGAAAACGGCATGCTATAGTATGCCGTTCGAGACCATGGGCTATAGCCCATGGTCTCGGAGCGATTTTGATGAAAAACGAGCATTTGAAAAAAAGACGAAATGCCGTTCGAGACCATGGGCTATAGCCCATGGTCTCGGACTGATTTTGATGAAAATCGATGGGCTATAGCCCATGGTTTCGGAGTGATTACGTCTTTTTTTTAAATCCTCAAAAATGATGGAAAACGGCATGCTATAGTATGCCGTTCGAGACCATGGGCTATAGCCCATGGTCTCGGAGCGATTTTGATGAAAAACGAGCATTTGAAAAAAAGACGAAAATCACTCCGAGACCATGGGCTATAGCCCATGGTCTTGGACTGATTTTGATGAAAATCGATGGGCTATAGCCCATGGTCTCGGAGTGATTACGTCTTTTTTTTAAATCCTCAAAAATTATGGAAAACGGCATGCTATAGTATGCCGTTCGAGACCATGGGCTATAGCCCATGGTCTCGGAGCGATTTTGATGAAAAACGAGCATTTGAAAAAAAGACGAAATCACTCCGAGACCATGGGCTATAGCCCATCGTCTCAGAGTAATTTTCGTATTTTTTTTAAATCCTCAAAAATGATGGAAAACGGCATGCTATAGTATGCCGTTCGAGACCATGGGCTATAGCCCATGGTCTCGGAGCGATTTTGATGAAAAACGAGCATTTGAAAAAAAGACGAAATCACTCCGAGACCATGGGCTATAGCCCATCGTCTCAGAGTCATTTTCGTATTTTTTTAAAATCCTCAAAAATGATGGAAAACGGCATGCTATAGTATGCCGTTCGAGACCATGGGCTATAGCCCATGGTCTCGGAGCGATTTTGATGAAAAACGAGCATTTGAAAAAAATGACGAAATCACTCCGAGACCATGGGCTATAGCCCATCGTCTCGGAGTCAGTTTCGTCTTTTTTTTAAATCCTCAAAAATGATGGAAAACGGCATGCTATAGTATGCCCTTCGAGACCATGGGCTATAGCCCATGGTCTCGGAGAGATTTTGATGAAAAACTAGCATTTGAAAAAAAATACGAAAATCACTCCGAGACCATGGGCTATAGCCCATCGTCTCGGAGTCATTTTCGTCTTTTTTTTAAATCCTCAAAAATGATGGAAAACGGCATGCTATTGTATGCCGTTCGAGACCATGGGCTATAGCCCATGGTCTCGGAGCGATTTTGATGAAAAACGAGCATTTGAAAAAAAGACGAAATCACTCCGAGACCATGGGCTATAGCCCATCGTCTCGGAGTCATTTTCGTCTTTTTTTTAAATCCTCAAAAATGATGGAAAACGGGATGCTATAGTATGCCCTTCGATGGGCTATAGCCCATGGTATCGGAGCGATTTTGATGAAAAACAAGCATTTGAAAAAAAGACGAAATCACTCCGAGGCCATGGGCTATAGCCCATCGTCTCGGAGTCATTTTCGTCTTTTTTTTTAATCCTCAAAAATTATGGAAAACGGCATGCTATAGTATGCCGTTCGAGACCATGGGCTATAGCCCATGGTCTCGGAGCGATTTTGATGAAAAACGAGCATTTGAAAAAAAGACGAAATGCCGTTCGAGACCATGGGCTATAGCCCATGGTCTCGGACTGATTTTGATGAAAATCGATGGGCTATAGCCCATGGTTTCGGAGTGATTACGTCTTTTTTTTAAATCCTCAAAAATGATGGAAAACGGCATGCTATAGTATGCCGTTCGAGACCATGGGCTATAGCCCATGGTCTCGGAGCGATTTTGATGAAAAACGAGCATTTGAAAAAAAGACGAAAATCACTCCGAGACCATGGGCTATAGCCCATGGTCTTGGACTGATTTTGATGAAAATCGATGGGCTATAGCCCATGGTCTCGGAGTGATTACGTCTTTTTTTTAAATCCTCAAAAATGATGGAAAACGGCATGCTATAGTATGCCGTTCGAGACCATGGGCTATAGCCCATGGTCTCGGAGCGATTTTGATGAAAAACGAGCATTTGAAAAAAAGACGAAATCACTCCGAGACCATGGGCTATAGCCCATCGTCTCAGAGTAATTTTCGTATTTTTTTTAAATCCTCAAAAATGATGGAAAACGGCATGCTATAGTATGCCGTTCGAGACCATGGGCTATAGCCCATGGTCTCGGAGCGATTTTGATGAAAAACGAGCATTTGAAAAAAAGACGAAAATCACTCCGAGACCATGGGCTATAGCCCATCGTCTCAGAGTCATTTTCGTCTTTTTCTTAAATCCTCAAAAATGATGGAAAACGGCATGCTATAGTATGCCGTTCGAGACCATGGGCTATAGCCCATGGTCTCGGAGCGATTTTGATGAAAAACGAGCATTTGAAAAAAAGACGAAATCACTCCGAGACCATGGGCTATAGCCCATCGTCTCAGAGTCATTTTCGTATTTTTTTAAAATCCTCAAAAATGATGGAAAACGGCATGCTATAGTATGCCGTTCGAGACCATGGGCTATAGCCCATGGTCTCGGAGCGATTTTGATGAAAAACGAGCATTTGAAAAAAATGACGAAATCACTCCGAGACCATGGGCTATAGCCCATCGTCTCGGAGTCAGTTTCGTCTTTTTTTTAAATCCTCAAAAATGATGGAAAACGGCATGCTATAGTATGCCCTTCGAGACCATGGGCTATAGCCCATGGTCTCGGAGAGATTTTGATGAAAAACTAGCATTTGAAAAAAAATACGAAAATCACTCCGAGACCATGGGCTATAGCCCATCGTCTCGGAGTCATTTTCGTCTTTTTTTTAAATCCTCAAAAATGGTGGAAAACGGCATGCTATTGTATGCCGTTCGAGACCATGGGCTATAGCCCATGGTCTCGGAGCGATTTTGATGAAAAACGAGCATTTGAAAAAAAGACGAAATCACTCCGAGACCATGGGCTATAGCCCATCGTCTCGGAGTCATTTTCGTCTTTTTTTTAAATCCTCAAAAATGATGGAAAACGGCATGCTATTGTATGCCGTTCGAGACCATGGGCTATAGCCCATGGTCTCGGAGCGATTTTGATGAAAAACGAGCATTTGAAAAAAAGACGAAATGCCGTTCGAGACCATGGGCTATAGCCCATGGTCTTGGACTGATTTTGATGAAAATCGATGGGCTATAGCCCATGGTCTCGGAGTGATTACGTATTTTTTTTAAATCCTCAAAAATGATGGAAAACGGCATGCTATAGTATGCCGTTCGAGACCATGGGCTATAGCCCATGGTCTCGGAGCGATTTTGATGAAAAACGAGCATTTGAAAAAAAGACGAAATCACTCCGAGACCATGGGCTATAGCCCATCGTCTCAGAGTCATTTTCGTATTTTTTTAAAATCCTCAAAAATGATGGAAAACGGCATGCTATAGTATGCCGTTCGAGACCATGGGCTATAGCCCATGGTCTCGGAGCGATTTTGATGAAAAACGAGCATTTGAAAAAAAGACGAAAATCACTCCGAGACCATGGGCTATAGCCCATCGTCTCAGAGTAATTTTCGTATTTTTTTTAAATCCTCAAAAATGATGGAAAACGGCATGCTATAGTATGCCCTTCGAGACCATGGGCTATAGCCCATGGTCTCGGAGCGATTTTGATGAAAAACGAGCATTTGAAAAAAAGACGAAATCACTGCGAGACCATGGGCTATAGCCCATCTTCTCGGAGTCATTTTCGTCTTTTTTTTTAATCCTCAAAAATGATGGAAAACGGCATGCTATAGTATGCCCTTCGAGACCATGGGCTATAGCCCATGGTCTCGGAGCGATTTTGATGAAAAACGAGCATTTGAAAAAAATGACGAAATCACTCCGAGACCATGGGCTATATAGCCCATCGTCTCGGAGTCAGTTTCGTCTTTTTTTTTAAATCCTCAAAAATGATGGAAAACGGCATGCTATAGTATGCCCTTCGAGACCATGGGCTATCGCCCATGGTCTCGGAGAGATTTTGATGAAAAACGAGCATTTGAAAAAAATACGAAATCACTCCGAGACCATGGGCTATAGCCCATCGTCTCGGAGTCATTTTCGTTTTTTTTTTAAATCCTCAAAAATGATGGAAAACGGCATGCTATAGTATGCCCTTCGAGACCATGGGCTATAGCCCATGGTCTCGGAGCGATTTTGATGAAAAACGAGCATTTGAAAAAAATACGAAATCACTCCGAGACCATGGCCATCGTCTCGGAGTCATTTCCGTCTTTTTTTTAAATCCTCAAAAATGATGGAAAACGGCATGCTATAGTATGCCCTTCGAGACCATGGGCTATAGCCCATGGTCTCGGAGCGATTTTGATGAAAAACGAGCATTTGAAAAAAATGACGAAATCACTCCGAGACCATGGGCTATAGCCCATCGTCTCGGAGTCAGTTTCGTCTTTTTTTTAAATCCTCAAAAATGATGGAAAACGGCATGCTATAGTATGCCCTTCGAGACCATGGGCTATAGCCCATGGTCTCGGAGCGATTTTGATGAAAAACGAGCATTTGAAAAAAAGACAAAAATCACTCCGAGACCATGGGCTATAGCCCATCGTCTCGGAGTCATTTTCGTCTTTTTTTAAAATCCTCAAAAATTATGGAAAACGGCATGCTATAGTATGCCCTTCGAGACCATGGGCTATAGCCCATGGTCTCGGAGCGATTTTGATGAAAAACGAGCATTTGAAAAAAAGACGAAAATCACTCCGAGACCATGGGCTATAGCCCATCGTCTCGGAGTCATTTTCGTTTTTTTTTTTAATCCTCAAAAATGATGGAAAACGGCATGCTATAGTATGCCCTTCGAGACCATGGGCTATAGCCCATGGTCTCGGAGCGATTTTGATGAAAAACGAGCATTTGAAAAAAAGACGAAAATCACTCCGAGACCATGGGCTATAGCCCATCGTCTCGGAGTCATTTTCGTCTTTTTTTTAAATCCTCAAAAATGATGGAAAACGGCATGCTATAGTATGCCCTTCGAGACCATGGGCTATAGCCCATGGTCTCGGAGCGATTTTGATGAAAAACGAGCATTTGAAAAAAATGACGAAATCACTCCGAGACCATGGGCTATAGCCCATCGTCTCGGAGTCAGTTTCGTCTTTTTTTTAAATCCTCAAAAATGATGGAAAACGGCATGCTATAGTATGCCCTTCGAGACCATGGGCTATAGCCCATGGTCTCGGAGCGATTTTGATGAAAAACGAGCATTTGAAAAAAAGACGAAAATCACTCCGAGACCATGGGCTATAGCCCATCGTCTCGGAGTCATTTTCGTCTTTTTTTAAAATCCTCAAAAATGATGGAAAACGGCATGCTATAGTATGCCCTTCGAGACCATGGGCTATAGCCCATGGTCTCGGAGCGATTTTGATGAAAAACGAGCATTTGAAAAAAATATTAAAATCACTCCGAGACCATGGGCTATAGCCCATAGTCTCGGAGTCATTTTCGTCTTTTTTTTTAATCCTCAAAAATGATGGAAAACGGCATGCTATAGTATGCCCTTCGAGACCATGGGCTATAGCCCATGGTCTCGGAGCGATTTTGATGAAAAACGAGCATTTGAAAAAAAGACGAAATCACTCCGAGACCATGGGCTATAGCCCATCGTCTCGGAGTCATTTTCGTCTTTTTTTTAAATCCTCAAAAATGATGGAAAACGGCATGCTATAGTATGCCCTTCGAGACCATGGGCTATAGCCCATGGTCTCGGAGCGATTTTGATGAAAAACGAGCATTTGAAAAAAATGACGAAATCACTCCGAGACCATGGGCTATAGCCCATCGTCTCGGAGTCAGTTTCGTCTTTTTTTTAAATCCTCAAAAATGATGGAAAACGGCATGCTATAGTATGCCCTTCGAGACCATGGGCTATAGCCCATGGTCTCGGAGCGATTTTGATGAAAAACGAGCATTTGAAAAAAAGACGAAAATCACTCCGAGACCATGGGCTATAGCCCATCGTCTCGGAAAAAAAGACGAAAATCACTCCGAGACCATGGGCTATAGCCCATCGTCTCGGAGTCATTTTCGTCTTTTTTTAAAATCCTCAAAAATTATGGAAAACGGCATGCTATAGTATGCCCTTCGAGACCATGGGCTATAGCCCATGGTCTCGGAGCGATTTTGATGAAAAACGAGCATTTGAAAAAAAGACGAAATCACTCCGAAACCATGGGCTATAGCCCATCGTCTCGGAGTCATTTTCGTCTTTTTTTTAAATCCTCAAAAATGATGGAAAACGGCATGCTATAGTATGCCCTTCGAGACCATGGGCTATAGCCCATGGTCTCGGAGCGATTTTGATGAAAAACGAGCATTTGAAAAAAATGACGAAATCACTCCGAGACCATGGGCTATAGCCCATCGTCTCGGAGTCAGTTTCGTCTTTTTTTAAAATCCTCAAAAATGATGGAAAACGGCATGCTACAGTATGCCCTTCGAGACCATGGGCTATAGCCCATGGTCTCGGAGCGATTTTGATGAAAAACGAGCATTTGAAAAAAAGACGAAAATCACTCCGAGACTATGGGCTATAGCCCATCGTCTCGGAGTCATTTTCGTCTTTTTTTAAAATCCTCAAAAATTATGGAAAACGGCATGCTATAGTATGCCCTTCGAGACCATGGGCTATAGCCCATGGTCTCGGAGAGATTTTGATGAAAAACGAGCATTTGAAAAAAATATTAAAATCACTCCGAGACCATGGGCTGGACTGATTTTGATGAAAATCGATGGGCTATAGCCCATGGTCTCGGAGTGATTACGTCGTTTTTTTAAATCCTCAAAAATGATGGAAAACGGCATGCTATAGTATGCCGTTCGAGACCATGGGCTATAGCCCATGGTCTCGGAGCGATTTTGATGAAAAACGAGCATTTGAAAAAAAGACGAAATCACTCCGAGACCATGGGCTATAGCCCATCGTCTCAGAGTCATTTTCGTATTTTTTTTAAACTCCTCAAAAATGATGGAAAACGGCATGCTATAGTATGCCCTTCGAGACCATGGGCTATAGCCCATGGTCTCGGAGAGATTTTGATGAAAAACGAGCATTTGAAAAAAAGACGAAATCACTCCGAGACCATGGCCATCGTCTCGGAGTCATTTCCGTCTTTTTTTTAAATCCTCAAAAATGATGGAAAACGGCATGCTATAGTATGCCCTTCGAGACCATGGGCTATAGCCCATGGTCTCGGAGCGATTTTGATGAAAAACGAGCATTTGAAAAAAATGACGAAATCACTCCGAGACCATGGGCTATAGCCCATCGTCTCGGAGTCAGTTTCGTCTTTTTTTAAATCCTCAAAAATGATGGAAAACGGCATGCTATAGTATGCCCTTCGAGACCATGGGCTATAGCCCATGGTCTCGGAGCGATTTTGATGAAAAACGAGCATTTGAAAAAAAGACAAAAATCACTCCGAGACCATGGGCTATAGCCCATCGTCTCGGAGTCATTTTCGTCTTTTTTTAAAATCCTCAAAAATTATGGAAAACGGCATGCTATAGTATGCCCTTCGAGACCATGGGCTATAGCCCATGGTCTCGGAGTCAGACCATGGGCTATAGCCCATGGTCTCGGAGCGATTTTGATGAAAAACGAGCATTTGAAAAAAAGACGAAAATCACTCCGAGACCATGGGCTATAGCCCATCGTCTCGGAGTCATTTTCGTCTTTTTTTTAAATCCTCAAAAATGATGGAAAACGGCATGCTATAGTATGCCCTTCGAGACCATGGGCTATAGCCCATGGTCTCGGAGCGATTTTGATGAAAAACGAGCATTTGAAAAAAATGACGAAATCACTCCGAGACCATGGGCTATAGCCCATCGTCTCGGAGTCAGTTTCGTCTTTTTTTTAAATCCTCAAAAATGATGGAAAACGGCATGCTATAGTATGCCCTTCGAGACCATGGGCTATAGCCCATGGTCTCGGAGCGATTTTGATGAAAAACGAGCATTTGAAAAAAAGACGAAAATCACTCCGAGACCATGGGCTATAGCCCATCGTCTCGGAGTCATTTTCGTCTTTTTTTAAAATCCTCAAAAATGATGGAAAACGGCATGCTATAGTATGCCCTTCGAGACCATGGGCTATAGCCCATGGTCTCGGAGCGATTTTGATGAAAAACGAGCATTTGAAAAAAATATTAAAATCACTCCGAGACCATGGGCTATAGCCCATAGTCTCGGAGTCATTTTCGTCTTTTTTTTTAATCCTCAAAAATGATGGAAAACGGCATGCTATAGTATGCCCTTCGAGACCATGGGCTATAGCCCATGGTCTCGGAGCGATTTTGATGAAAAACGAGCATTTGAAAAAAAGACGAAATCACTCCGAGACCATGGGCTATAGCCCATCGTCTCGGAGTCATTTTCGTCTTTTTTTTAAATCCTCAAAAATGATGGAAAACGGCATGCTATAGTATGCCCTTCGAGACCATGGGCTATAGCCCATGGTCTCGGAGCGATTTTGATGAAAAACGAGCATTTGAAAAAAATGACGAAATCACTCCGAGACCATGGGCTATAGCCCATCGTCTCGGAGTCAGTTTCGTCTTTTTTTTAAATCCTCAAAAATGATGGAAAACGGCATGCTATAGTATGCCCTTCGAGACCATGGGCTATAGCCCATGGTCTCGGAGCGATTTTGATGAAAAACGAGCATTTGAAAAAAAGACGAAAATCACTCCGAGACCATGGGCTATAGCCCATCGTCTCGGAAAAAAAGACGAAAATCACTCCGAGACCATGGGCTATAGCCCATCGTCTCGGAGTCATTTTCGTCTTTTTTTAAAATCCTCAAAAATTATGGAAAACGGCATGCTATAGTATGCCCTTCGAGACCATGGGCTATAGCCCATGGTCTCGGAGCGATTTTGATGAAAAACGAGCATTTGAAAAAAAGACGAAATCACTCCGAAACCATGGGCTATAGCCCATCGTCTCGGAGTCATTTTCGTCTTTTTTTTAAATCCTCAAAAATGATGGAAAACGGCATGCTATAGTATGCCCTTCGAGACCATGGGCTATAGCCCATGGTCTCGGAGCGATTTTGATGAAAAACGAGCATTTGAAAAAAATGACGAAATCACTCCGAGACCATGGGCTATAGCCCATCGTCTCGGAGTCAGTTTCGTCTTTTTTTAAAATCCTCAAAAATGATGGAAAACGGCATGCTACAGTATGCCCTTCGAGACCATGGGCTATAGCCCATGGTCTCGGAGCGATTTTGATGAAAAACGAGCATTTGAAAAAAAGACGAAAATCACTCCGAGACTATGGGCTATAGCCCATCGTCTCGGAGTCATTTTCGTCTTTTTTTAAAATCCTCAAAAATTATGGAAAACGGCATGCTATAGTATGCCCTTCGAGACCATGGGCTATAGCCCATGGTCTCGGAGAGATTTTGATGAAAAACGAGCATTTGAAAAAAATATTAAAATCACTCCGAGACCATGGGCTGGACTGATTTTGATGAAAATCGATGGGCTATAGCCCATGGTCTCGGAGTGATTACGTCGTTTTTTTAAATCCTCAAAAATGATGGAAAACGGCATGCTATAGTATGCCGTTCGAGACCATGGGCTATAGCCCATGGTCTCGGAGCGATTTTGATGAAAAACGAGCATTTGAAAAAAAGACGAAATCACTCCGAGACCATGGGCTATAGCCCATCGTCTCAGAGTCATTTTCGTATTTTTTTTAAACTCCTCAAAAATGATGGAAAACGGCATGCTATAGTATGCCCTTCGAGACCATGGGCTATAGCCCATGGTCTCGGAGAGATTTTGATGAAAAACGAGCATTTGAAAAAAAGACGAAATCACTCCGAGACCATGGCCATCGTCTCGGAGTCATTTCCGTCTTTTTTTTAAATCCTCAAAAATGATGGAAAACGGCATGCTATAGTATGCCCTTCGAGACCATGGGCTATAGCCCATGGTCTCGGAGCGATTTTGATGAAAAACGAGCATTTGAAAAAAATGACGAAATCACTCCGAGACCATGGGCTATAGCCCATCGTCTCGGAGTCAGTTTCGTCTTTTTTTAAATCCTCAAAAATGATGGAAAACGGCATGCTATAGTATGCCCTTCGAGACCATGGGCTATAGCCCATGGTCTCGGAGCGATTTTGATGAAAAACGAGCATTTGAAAAAAAGACAAAAATCACTCCGAGACCATGGGCTATAGCCCATCGTCTCGGAGTCATTTTCGTCTTTTTTTAAAATCCTCAAAAATTATGGAAAACGGCATGCTATAGTATGCCCTTCGAGACCATGGGCTATAGCCCATGGTCTCGGAGTCAGACCATGGGCTATAGCCCATGGTCTCGGAGCGATTTTGATGAAAAACGAGCATTTGAAAAAAAGACGAAAATCACTCCGAGACCATGGGCTATAGCCCATCGTCTCGGAGTCATTTTCGTTTTTTTTTTTAATCCTCAAAAATGATGGAAAACGGCATGCTATAGTATGCCCTTCGAGACCATGGGCTATAGCCCATGGTCTCGGAGCGATTTTGATGAAAAACGAGCATTTGAAAAAAAGACGAAAATCACTCCGAGACCATGGGCTATAGCCCATCGTCTCGGAGTCATTTTCGTCTTTTTTTTAAATCCTCAAAAATGATGGAAAACGGCATGCTATAGTATGCCCTTCGAGACCATGGGCTATAGCCCATGGTCTCGGAGCGATTTTGATGAAAAACGAGCATTTGAAAAAAATGACGAAATCACTCCGAGACCATGGGCTATAGCCCATCGTCTCGGAGTCAGTTTCGTCTTTTTTTTAAATCCTCAAAAATGATGGAAAACGGCATGCTATAGTATGCCCTTCGAGACCATGGGCTATAGCCCATGGTCTCGGAGCGATTTTGATGAAAAACGAGCATTTGAAAAAAAGACGAAAATCACTCCGAGACCATGGGCTATAGCCCATCGTCTCGGAGTCATTTTCGTCTTTTTTTAAAATCCTCAAAAATGATGGAAAACGGCATGCTATAGTATGCCCTTCGAGACCATGGGCTATAGCCCATGGTCTCGGAGCGATTTTGATGAAAAACGAGCATTTGAAAAAAATATTAAAATCACTCCGAGACCATGGGCTATAGCCCATCGTCTCGGAGTCATTTTCGTCTTTTTTTTTAATCCTCAAAAATGATGGAAAACGGCATGCTATAGTATGCCCTTCGAGACCATGGGCTATAGCCCATGGTCTCGGAGCGATTTTGATGAAAAACGAGCATTTGAAAAAAAGACGAAATCACTCCGAGACCATGGGCTATAGCCCATCGTCTCGGAGTCATTTTCGTCTTTTTTTTAAATCCTCAAAAATGATGGAAAACGGCATGCTATAGTATGCCCTTCGAGACCATGGGCTATAGCCCATGGTCTCGGAGCGATTTTGATGAAAAACGAGCATTTGAAAAAAATGACGAAATCACTCCGAGACCATGGGCTATAGCCCATCGTCTCGGAGTCAGTTTCGTCTTTTTTTTAAATCCTCAAAAATGATGGAAAACGGCATGCTATAGTATGCCCTTCGAGACCATGGGCTATAGCCCATGGTCTCGGAGCGATTTTGATGAAAAACGAGCATTTGAAAAAAAGACGAAAATCACTCCGAGACCATGGGCTATAGCCCATCGTCTCGGAAAAAAAGACGAAAATCACTCCGAGACCATGGGCTATAGCCCATCGTCTCGGAGTCATTTTCGTCTTTTTTTAAAATCCTCAAAAATTATGGAAAACGGCATGCTATAGTATGCCCTTCGAGACCATGGGCTATAGCCCATGGTCTCGGAGAGATTTTGATGAAAAACGAGCATTTGAAAAAAATATTAAAATCACTCCGAGACCATGGGCTATAGCCCATCGTCTCGGAGTCATTTTCGTCTTTTTTTTAAATCCTCAAAAATGATGGAAAACGGCATGCTATAGTATGCCCTTCGAGACCATGGGCTATAGCCCATGGTCTCGGAGCGATTTTGATGAAAAACGAGCATTTGAAAAAAAGACGAAATCACTCCGAAACCATGGGCTATAGCCCATCGTCTCGGAGTCATTTTCGTCTTTTTTTTAAATCCTCAAAAATGATGGAAAACGGCATGCTATAGTATGCCCTTCGAGACCATGGGCTATAGCCCATGGTCTCGGAGCGATTTTGATGAAAAACGAGCATTTGAAAAAAATGACGAAATCACTCCGAGACCATGGGCTATAGCCCATCGTCTCGGAGTCAGTTTCGTCTTTTTTTAAAATCCTCAAAAATGATGGAAAACGGCATGCTACAGTATGCCCTTCGAGACCATGGGCTATAGCCCATGGTCTCGGAGCGATTTTGATGAAAAACGAGCATTTGAAAAAAAGACGAAAATCACTCCGAGACTATGGGCTATAGCCCATCGTCTCGGAGTCATTTTCGTCTTTTTTTAAAATCCTCAAAAATTATGGAAAACGGCATGCTATAGTATGCCCTTCGAGACCATGGGCTATAGCCCATGGTCTCGGAGAGATTTTGATGAAAAACGAGCATTTGAAAAAAATATTAAAATCACTCCGAGACCATGGGCTGGACTGATTTTGATGAAAATCGATGGGCTATAGCCCATGGTCTCGGAGTGATTACGTCGTTTTTTTAAATCCTCAAAAATGATGGAAAACGGCATGCTATAGTATGCCGTTCGAGACCATGGGCTATAGCCCATGGTCTCGGAGCGATTTTGATGAAAAACGAGCATTTGAAAAAAAGACGAAATCACTCCGAGACCATGGGCTATAGCCCATCGTCTCAGAGTCATTTTCGTATTTTTTTTAAACTCCTCAAAAATGATGGAAAACGGCATGCTATAGTATGCCCTTCGAGACCATGGGCTATAGCCCATGGTCTCGGAGAGATTTTGATGAAAAACGAGCATTTGAAAAAAAAACGAAAATCACTCCGAGACCATGGGCTATAGCCCATCGTCTCGGAGTCATTTTCGTCTTTTTTTTAAATCCTCAAAAATGATGGAAAACGGCATGCTATTGTATGCCGTTCGAGACCATGGGCTATAGCCCATGGTCTCGGAGCGATTTTGATGAAAAACGAGCATTTGAAAAAAAGACGAAATCACTCCGAGACCATGGGCTATAGCCCATCGTCTCAGAGTCATTTTCGTCTTTTTTTAAAATCCTCAAAAATGATGGAAAACGGCATGCTATAGTATGCCCTTCGAGACCATGGGCTATAGCCCATGGTCTCGGAGAGATTTTGATGAAAAACGAGCATTTGAAAAAAATACGAAAATCACTCCGAGACCATGGGCTATAGCCCATCGTCTCGGAGTCATTTTCGTCTTTTTTTTAAATCCTCAAAAATGATGGAAAACGGCATGCTATTGTATGCCGTTCGAGACCATGGGCTATAGCCCATGGTCTCGGAGCGATTTTGATGAAAAACGAGCATTTGAAAAAAAGACGAAATCACTCCGAGACCATGGGCTATAGCCCATCGTCTCGGAGTCATTTTCGTTTTTTTTTTTAATCCTCAAAAATGATGGAAAACGGCATGCTATAGTATGCCCTTCGAGACCATGGGCTATAGCCCATGGTCTCGGAGCGATTTTGATGAAAAACGAGCATTTGAAAAAAAGACGAAATCACTCCGAGACCATGGCCATCGTCTCGGAGTCATTTTCGTCTTTTTTTTTAATCCTCAAAAATGATGGAAAACGGCATGCTATAGTATGCCCTTCGAGACCATGGGCTATAGCCCATGGTCTCGGAGCGATTTTGATGAAAAACGAGCATTTTAAAAAAATTACGAAATCACTCCGAGACCATGGGCTATAGCCCATCGTCTCGGAGTCAGTTTCGTCTTTTTTTTTAAATCCTCAAAAATGATGGAAAACGGCATGCTATAGTATGCCCTTCGAGACCATGGGCTATAGCCCATGGTCTCGGAGCGATTTTGATGAAAAACGAGCATTTGAAAAAAAGACAAAAATCACTCCGAGACCATGGGCTATAGCCCATCGTCTCGGAGTCATTTTCGTCTTTTTTTTTAAATCCTCAAAAATTATGGAAAACGGCATGCTATAGTATGCCCTTCGAGACCATGGGCTATAGCCCATGGTCTCGGAGTCAGACCATGGGCTATAGCCCATGGTCTCGGAGCGATTTTGATGAAAAACGAGCATTTGAAAAAAAGACGAAAATCACTCCGAGACCATGGGCTATATAGCCCATCGTCTCGGAGTCATTTTCGTTTTTTTTTTTAATCCTCAAAAATGATGGAAAACGGCATGCTATAGTATGCCCTTCGAGACCATGGGCTATAGCCCATGGTCTCGGAGCGATTTTGATGAAAAACGAGCATTTGAAAAAAAGACGAAATCACTGCGAGACCATGGGCTATAGCCCATCGTCTCGGAGTTATTTTCGTCTTTTTTTTAAATCCTCAAAAATGATGGAAAACGGCATGCTATAGTATGCCCTTCGAGACCATGGGCTATAGCCCATGGTCTCGCAGTGATTTCGTCTTTTTTTCAAATGCTCGTTTTTCATCAAAATCGCTCCGAGACCATGGGCTATAGCCCATGGTCTCGAAGGGCATACTATAGCATGCCGTTTTCCATCATTTTTGAGGATTTTAAAAAAAGACGAAAATGACTCCGAGACGATGGGCTATAGCCCATGGTCTCGGAGTGATTTCGTCTTTTTTTCAAATGCTCGTTTTTCATCAAAATCGCTCCGAGACCATGGGCTATAGCCCATGGTCTCGAAGGGCATACTATAGCATGCCGTTTTCCATCATTTTTGAGGATTTTAAAAAAAGACGAAAATGACTCCGAGACGATGGGCTATAGCCCATGGTCTCGGAGTGATTTCGTCTTTTTTTCAAATGCTCGTTTTTCATCAAAATCGCTCCGAGACCATGGGCTATAGCCCATGGTCTCGAAGGGCATACTATAGCATGCCGTTTTCCATCATTTTTGAGGATTTAAAAAAACGACGTAATCACTCCGAGACCATGGGCTATAGCCCATCGATTTTCATCAAAATCAGTCCAGCCCATGGTCTCGGAGTGATTTTAATATTTTTTTCAAATGCTCGTTTTTCATCAAAATCTCTCCGAGACCATGGGCTATAGCCCATGGTCTCGAAGGGCATACTATAGCATGCCGTTTTCCATAATTTTTGAGGATTTTAAAAAAAGACGAAAATGACTCCGAGACGATGGGCTATAGCCCATAGTCTCGGAGTGATTTTCGTCTTTTTTTCAAATGCTCGTTTTTCATCAAAATCGCTCCGAGACCATGGGCTATAGCCCATGGTCTCGAAGGGCATACTGTAGCATGCCGTTTTCCATCATTTTTGAGGATTTTAAAAAAAGACGAAACTGACTCCGAGACGATGGGCTATAGCCCATGGTCTCGGAGTGATTTCGTCATTTTTTTCAAATGCTCGTTTTTCATCAAAATCGCTCCGAGACCATGGGCTATAGCCCATGGTCTCGAAGGGCATACTATAGCATGCCGTTTTCCATCATTTTTGAGGATTTAAAAAAAAGACGAAAATGACTCCGAGACGATGGGCATTTAAAAAAAATTACGAAATCACTCCGAGACCATGGGCTATAGCCCATCGTCTCGGAGTCAGTTTCGTCTTTTTTTTTAAATCCTCAAAAATGATGGAAAACTGACTCCGAGACCATGGGCTATAGCCCATGGTCTCGAAGGGCATACTATAGCATGCCGTTTTCCATAATTTTTGAGGATTTTAAAAAAAGACGAAAATGACTCCGAGACGATGGGCTATAGCCCATGGTCTCGGAGTGATTTTTGTCTTTTTTTCAAATGCTCGTTTTTCATCAAAATCTCTCCGAGACCATGGGCTATAGCCCATGGTCTCGAAGGGCATACTATAGCATGCCGTTTTCCATAATTTTTGAGGATTTTAAAAAAAAGACGAAAATGACTCCGAGACGATGGGCTATAGCCCATGGTCTCGGAGTGAATTTCGTCTTTTTTTCAAATGCTCGTTTTTCATCAAAATCGCTCCGAGACCATGGGCTATAGCCCATGGTCTCGAAGGGCATACTATAGCATGCCGTTTTCCATCATTTTTGAGGATTTTAAAAAAAGACGAAAATGACTCCGAGACGATGGGCTATAGCCCATGGTCTCGGAGTCATTTTCGTCTTTTTTTTAAATCCTCAAAAATGATGGAAAACGGCATGCTATTGTATGCCGTTCGAGACCATGGGCTATAGCCCATGGTCTCGGAGCGATTTTGATGAAAAACGAGCATTTGAAAAAAAGACGAAATCACTCCGAGACCATGGGCTATAGCCCATCGTCTCAGAGTCATTTTCGTCTTTTTTTAAAATCCTCAAAAATGATGGAAAACGGCATGCTATAGTATGCCCTTCGAGACCATGGGCTATAGCCCATGGTCTCAGAGAGATTTTGATGAAAAACGAGCATTTGAAAAAAATACGAAAATCACTCCGAGACCATGGGCTATAGCCCATCGTCTCGGAGTCATTTTCGTCTTTTTTTTAAATCCTCAAAAATGATGGAAAACGGCATGCTATTGTATGCCGTTCGAGACCATGGGCTATAGCCCATGGTCTCGGAGCGATTTTGATGAAAAACGAGCATTTGAAAAAAAGACGAAATCACTCCGAGACCATGGGCTATAGCCCATCGTCTCGGAGTCATTTTCGTTTTTTTTTTTAATCCTCAAAAATGATGGAAAACGGCATGCTATAGTATGCCCTTCGAGACCATGGGCTATAGCCCATGGTCTCGGAGCGATTTTGATGAAAAACGAGCATTTGAAAAAAAGACGAAATCACTCCGAGACCATGGCCATCGTCTCGGAGTCATTTTCGTCTTTTTTTTTAATCCTCAAAAATGATGGAAAACGGCATGCTATAGTATGCCCTTCGAGACCATGGGCTATAGCCCATGGTCTCGGAGCGATTTTGATGAAAAACGAGCATTTAAAAAAAATTACGAAATCACTCCGAGACCATGGGCTATAGCCCATCGTCTCGGAGTCAGTTTCGTCTTTTTTTTTAAATCCTCAAAAATGATGGAAAACGGCATGCTATAGTATGCCCTTCGAGACCATGGGCTATAGCCCATGGTCTCGGAGCGATTTTGATGAAAAACGAGCATTTGAAAAAAAGACAAAAATCACTCCGAGACCATGGGCTATAGCCCATCGTCTCGGAGTCATTTTCGTCTTTTTTTTTTAAATCCTCAAAAATTATGGAAAACGGCATGCTATAGTATGCCCTTCGAGACCATGGGCTATAGCCCATGGTCTCGGAGTCAGACCATGGGCTATAGCCCATGGTCTCGGAGCGATTTTGATGAAAAACGAGCATTTGAAAAAAAGACGAAAATCACTCCGAGACCATGGGCTATAGCCCATCGTCTCGGAGTCATTTTCGTTTTTTTTTTTAATCCTCAAAAATGATGGAAAACGGCATGCTATAGTATGCCCTTCGAGACCATGGGCTATAGCCCATGGTCTCGGAGCGATTTTGATGAAAAACGAGCATTTGAAAAAAAGACGAAATCACTCCGAGACCATGGGCTATAGCCCATCGTCTCGGAGTTATTTTCGTCTTTTTTTTAAATCCTCAAAAATGATGGAAAACGGCATGCTATAGTATGCCCTTCGAGACCATGGGCTATAGCCCATGGTCTCGGAGCGATTTTGATAAAAAACGAGCATTTGAAAAAAAGACGAAAATCACTCCGAGACCATGGCCTATAGCCCATCGTCTCGGAGTCATTTTCGTCTTTTTTTAAAATCCTCAAAAATGATGGAAAACGGCATGCTATAGTATGCCCTTCGAGACCATGGGCTATAGCCCATGGTCTCGGAGCGATTTTGATGAAAAACGAGCATTTGGAAAAAAGACGAAATTCACTCCGAGACCATGGGCTATAGCCCATCGTCTCGGAGTCATTTTCGTCTTTTTTTTAAAATCCTCAAAAATTATGGAAAACGGCATGCTATAGTATGCCCTTCGAGACCATGGGCTATAGCCCATGGTCTCGGAGAGATTTTGATGAAAAACGAGCATTTGAAAAAAAGACAAAAATCACTCCGAGACCATGGGCTATAGCCCATCGTCTCGGAGTCATTTTCGTCTTTTTTTAAAATCCTCAAAAATTATGGAAAACGGCATGCTATAGTATGCCCTTCGAGACCATGGGCTATAGCCCATGGTCTCGGAGTCAGACCATGGGCTATAGCCCATGGTCTCGGAGCGATTTTGATGAAAAACGAGCATTTGAAAAAAAGACGAAAATCACTCCGAGACCATGGGCTATAGCCCATCGTCTCGGAGTCATTTTCGTTTTTTTTTTTAATCCTCAAAAATGATGGAAAACGGCATGCTATAGTATGCCCTTCGAGACCATGGGCTATAGCCCATGGTCTCGGAGCGATTTTGATGAAAAACGAGCATTTGAAAAAAAGACGAAAATCACTCCGAGACCATGGGCTATAGCCCATCGTCTCGGAGTCATTTTCGTTTTTTTTTTTAATCCTCAAAAATGATGGAAAACGGCATGCTATAGTATGCCCTTCGAGACCATGGGCTATAGCCCATGGTCTCGGAGCGATTTTGATGAAAAACGAGCATTTGAAAAAAAGACGAAATCACTCCGAGACCATGGGCTATAGCCCATCGTCTCGGAGTTATTTTCGTCTTTTTTTTAAATCCTCAAAAATGATGGAAAACGGCATGCTATAGTATGCCCTTCGAGACCATGGGCTATAGCCCATGGTCTCGGAGCGATTTTGATGAAAAACGAGCATTTGAAAAAAATGACGAAATCACTCCGAGACCATGGGCTATAGCCCATCGTCTCGGAGTCAGTTTCGTCTTTTTTTTTAATCCTCAAAAATGATGGAAAACGGCATGCTATAGTATGCCCTTCGAGACCATGGGCTATAGCCCATGGTCTCGGAGCGATTTTGATGAAAAACGAGCATTTGAAAAAAAGACGAAATCACTCCGAGACCATGGGCTATAGCCCATCGTCTCGGAGTCATTTTCGTTTTTTTTTTAAATCCTCAAAAATGATGGAAAACGGCATGCTATAGTATGCCCTTCGAGACCATGGGCTATAGCCCATGGTCTCGGAGCGATTTTGATGAAAAACGAGCATTTGAAAAAAAGACGAAATCACTCCGAGACCATGGCCATCATCTCGGAGTCATTTTCGTCTCTTTTTTAAATCCTCAAAAATGATGGAAAACGGCATGCTATAGTATGCCCTTCGAGACCATGGGCTATAGCCCATGGTCTCGGAGCGATTTTGATGAAAAACGAGCATTTGAAAAAAAGACGAAAATCACTCCGAGACCATGGGCTATAGCCCATCGTCTCGGAGTCATTTTCGTTTTTTTTTTAATCCTCAAAAATGATGGAAAACGGCATGCTATAGTATGCCCTTCGAGACCATGGGCTATAGCCCATGGTCTCGGAGCGATTTTGATGAAAAACGAGCATTTGAAAAAAAGACGAAAATCACTCCGAGACCATGGGCTATAGCCCATCGTCTCGGAGTCATTTTCGTTTTTTTTTTAAATCCTCAAAAATGATGGAAAACGGCATGCTATAGTATGCCCTTCGAGACCATGGGCTATAGCCCATGGTCTCGGAGCGATTTTGATGAAAAACGAGCATTTGAAAAAAAGACGAAATCACTCCGAGACCATGGGCTATAGCCCATCGTCTCGGAGTCATTTTCGTCTTTTTTTTAAATCCTCAAAAATGATGGAAAACGGCATGCTATAGTATGCCCTTCGAGACCATGGGCTATAGCCCATGGTCTCGGAGCGATTTTGATGAAAAACGAGCATTTGAAAAAAATGACGAAATCACTCCGAGACCATGGGCTATAGCCCATCGTCTCGGAGTCAGTTTCGTCTTTTTTTTAAATCCTCAAAAATGATGGAAAACGGCATGCTATAGTATGCCCTTCGAGACCATGGGCTATAGCCCATGGTCTCGGAGCGATTTTGATGAAAAACGAGCATTTGAAAAAAAGACGAAAATCACTCCGAGACCATGGGCTAGCCCATCGTCTCGGAGTCATTTTCGTCTTTTTTTAAAATCCTCAAAAATGATGGAAAACGGCATGCTATAGTATGCCCTTCGAGACCATGGGCTATAGCCCATGGTCTCGGAGCGATTTTGATGAAAAACGAGCATTTGAAAAAAATATTAAAATCACTCCGAGACCATGGGCTATAGCCCATCGTCTCGGAGTCATTTTCGTCTTTTTTTTAAATCCTCAAAAATGATGGAAAACGGCATGCTATAGTATGCCCTTCGAGACCATGGGCTATAGCCCATGGCTATAGCCCATGGGCTAGAGTCAGACCATGGGCTATAGCCCATGGTCTCGGAGCGATTTTGATGAAAAACGAGCATTTGAAAAAAAGACGAAATCACTCCGAAACCATGGGCTATAGCCCATCGTCTCGGAGTAATTTTCGTCTTTTTTTTTAATCCTCAAAAATGATGGAAAACGGCATGCTATAGTATGCCCTTCGAGACCATGGGCTATAGCCCATGGTCTCGGAGTCAGACCATGGGCTATAGCCCATGGTCTCGGAGCGATTTTGATGAAAAACGAGCATTTGAAAAAAAGACGAAAATCACTCCGAGACCATGGGCTATAGCCCATCGTCTCGGAGTCATTTTCGTTTTTTTTTTTAATCCTCAAAAATGATGGAAAACGGCATGCTATAGTATGCCCTTCGAGACCATGGGCTATAGCCCATGGTCTCGGAGCGATTTTGATGAAAAACGAGCATTTGAAAAAAAGACGAAAATCACTCCGAGACCATGGGCTATAGCCCATCGTCTCGGAGTCATTTTCGTCTTTTTTTAAAATCCTCAAAAATGATGGAAAACGGCATGCTATAGTATGCCCTTCGAGACCATGGGCTATAGCCCATGGTCTCAGAGCGATTTTGATGAAAAACGAGCATTTGAAAAAAATGACGAAATCACTCCGAGACCATGGGCTATAGCCCATCGTCTCGGAGTCAGTTTCGTCTTTTTTTTAAATCCTCAAAAATGATGGAAAACGGCATGCTATAGTATGCCCTTCGAGACCATGGGCTATAGCCCATGGTCTCGGAGCGATTTTGATGAAAAACGAGCATTTGAAAAAAAGACGAAAATCACTCCGAGACCATGGGCTATAGCCCATCGTCTCGGAGTCATTTTCGTCTTTTTTTAAAATCCTCAAAAATGATGGAAAACGGCATGCTATAGTATGCCCTTCGAGACCATGGGCTATAGCCCATGGTCTCGGAGCGATTTTGATGAAAAACGAGCATTTGAAAAAAATATTAAAATCACTCCGAGACCATGGGCTATAGCCCATCGTCTCGGAGTCATTTTCGTCTTTTTTTTAAATCCTCAAAAATGATGGAAAACGGCATGCTATAGTATGCCCTTCGAGACCATGGGCTATAGCCCATGGTCTCGGAGCGATTTTGATGAAAAACGAGCATTTGAAAAAAAGACGAAATCACTCCGAAACCATCGTCTCGGAGTCATTTTCGTCTTTTTTTTTAATCCTCAAAAATGATGGAAAACGGCATGCTATAGTATGCCCTTCGAGACCATGGGCTATAGCCCATGGTCTCGGAGCGATTTTGATGAAAAACGAGCATTTGAAAAAAAGACGAAATCACTCCGAGACCATGGGCTATAGCCCATCGTCTCGGAGTCATTTTCGTCTTTTTTTTAAATCCTCAAAAATGATGGAAAACGGCATGCTATAGTATGCCCTTCGAGACCATGGGCTATAGCCCATGGTCTCGGAGCGATTTTGATGAAAAACGAGCATTTGAAAAAAAGACGAAAATCACTCCGAGACCATGGGCTATAGCCCATCGTCTCGGAGTCATTTTCGTCTTTTTTTAAAATCCTCAAAAATTATGGAAAACGGCATGCTATAGTATGCCCTTCGAGAGATTTTGATGAAAAACGAGCATTTGAAAAAAATATTAAAATCACTCCGAGACCATGGGCTATAGCCCATCGTCTCGGAGTCATTTTCGTCTTTTTTTTAAATCCTCAAAAATTATGGAAAACGGCATGCTATAGTATGCCCTTCGAGACCATGGGCTATAGCCCATGGTCTCGGAGCGATTTTGATGAAAAACGAGCATTTGAAAAAAAGACGAAAATCACTCCGAGACCATGGCCTATAGCCCATCGTCTCGGAGTCATTTTCGTCTTTTTTTAAAATCCTCAAAAATGATGGAAAACGGCATGCTATAGTATGCCCTTCGAGACCATGGGCTATAGCCCATGGTCTCGGAGCGATTTTGATGAAAAACGAGCATTTGAAAAAAAGACGAAAATCACTCCGAGACCATGGGCTATAGCCCATCGTCTCGGAGTCATTTTCGTCTTTTTTTAAAATCCTCAAAAATGATGGAAAACGGCATGCTATAGTATGCCCTTCGAGACCATGGGCTATAGCCCATGGTCTCGGAGCGATTTTGATGAAAAACGAGCATTTGAAAAAAAGACGAAATTCACTCCGAGACCATGGGCTATAGCCCATCGTCTCGGAGTCATTTTCGTCTTTTTTTAAAATCCTCAAAAATTATGGAAAACGGCATGCTATAGTATGCCCTTCGAGACCATGGGCTATAGCCCATGGTCTCGGAGAGATTTTGATGAAAAACGAGCATTTGAAAAAAATATTAAAATCACTCCGAGACCATGGGCTATAGCCCATCGTCTCGGAGTCATTTTCGTCTTTTTTTTAAATCCTCAAAAATGATGGAAAACGGCATGCTATAGTATGCCCTTCGAGACCATGGGCTATAGCCCATGGTCTCGGAGCGATTTTGATGAAAAACGAGCATTTGAAAAAAAAACGAAATCACTCCGAAACCATGGGCTATAGCCCATCGTCTCGGAGTCATTTTCGTCTTTTTTTTTAATCCTCAAAAATGATGGAAAACGGCATGCTATAGTATGCCCTTCGAGACCATGGGCTATAGCCCATGGTCTCGGAGCGATTTTGATGAAAAACGAGCATTTGAAAAAAAGACGAAATCACTCCGAGACCATGGGCTATAGCCCATCGTCTCGGAGTCATTTTCGTCTTTTTTTTAAATCCTCAAAAATGATGGAAAACGGCATGCTATAGTATGCCCTTCGAGACCATGGGCTATAGCCCATGGTCTCGGAGCGATTTTGATGAAAAACGAGCATTTGAAAAAAATGACGAAATCACTCCGAGACCATGGGCTATAGCCCATCGTCTCGGAGTCAGTTTCGTCTTTTTTTTAAATCCTCAAAAATGATGGAAAACGGCATGCTATAGTATGCCCTTCGAGACCATGGGCTATAGCCCATGGTCTCGGAGCGATTTTGATGAAAAACGAGCATTTGAAAAAAATGACGAAATCACTCCGAGACCATGGGCTATAGCCCATCGTCTCGGAGTCAGTTTCGTCTTTTTTTTTAAATCCTCAAAAATGATGGAAAACGGCATGCTATAGTATGCCCTTCGAGACCATGGGCTATAGCCCATGGTCTCGGAGCGATTTTGATGAAAAACGAGCATTTGAAAAAAAGACAAAAATCACTCCGAGACCATGGGCTATAGCCCATCGTCTCGGAGTCATTTTCGTCTTTTTTTAAAATCCTCAAAAATTATGGAAAACGGCATGCTATAGTATGCCCTTCGAGACCATGGGCTATAGCCCATGGTCTCGGAGCGATTTTGATGAAAAACGAGCATTTGAAAAAAAGACGAAAATCACTCCGAGACCATGGGCTATAGCCCATCGTCTCGGAGTCATTTTCGTTTTTTTTTTTAATCCTCAAAAATGATGGAAAACGGCATGCTATAGTATGCCCTTCGAGACCATGGGCTATAGCCCATGGTCTCGGAGCGATTTTGATGAAAAACGAGCATTTGAAAAAAAGACGAAAATCACTCCGAGACCATGGGCTATAGCCCATCGTCTCGGAGTCATTTTCGTTTTTTTTTTTAATCCTCAAAAATGATGGAAAACGGCATGCTATAGTATGCCCTTCGAGACCATGGGCTATAGCCCATGGTCTCGGAGCGATTTTGATGAAAAACGAGCATTTGAAAAAAAGACGAAAATCACTCCGAGACCATGGGCTATAGCCCATCGTCTCGGAGTCATTTTCGTCTTTTTTTTAAATCCTCAAAAATGATGGAAAACGGCATGCTATAGTATGCCCTTCGAGACCATGGTCTCGGAGCGATTTTGATGAAAAACGAGCATTTGAAAAAAATGACGAAATCACTCCGAGACCATGGGCTATAGCCCATCGTCTCGGAGTCAGTTTCGTCTTTTTTTTAAATCCTCAAAAATGATGGAAAACGGCATGCTATAGTATGCCCTTCGAGACCATGGGCTATAGCCCATGGTCTCGGAGCGATTTTGATGAAAAACGAGCATTTGAAAAAAAGACGAAAATCACTCCGAGACCATGGGCTATAGCCCATCGTCTCGGAGTCATTTTCGTCTTTTTTTAAAATCCTCAAAAATGATGGAAAACGGCATGCTATAGTATGCCCTTCGAGACCATGGGCTATAGCCCATGGTCTCGGAGCGATTTTGATGAAAAACGAGCATTTGAAAAAAATATTAAAATCACTCCGAGACCATGGGCTATAGCCCATCGTCTCGGAGTCATTTTCGTCTTTTTTTTAAATCCTCAAAAATGATGGAAAACGGCATGCTATAGTATGCCCTTCGAGACCATGGGCTATAGCCCATGGTCTCGGAGCGATTTTGATGAAAAACGAGCATTTGAAAAAAAGACGAAATCACTCCGAAACCATGGGCTATAGCCCATCGTCTCGGAGTCATTTTCGTCTTTTTTTTTAATCCTCAAAAATGATGGAAAACGGCATGCTATAGTATGCCCTTCGAGACCATGGGCTATAGCCCATGATCTCGGAGCGATTTTGATGAAAAACGAGCATTTGAAAAAAAGACGAAAATCACTCCGAGACCATGGGCTATAGCCCATCGTCTCGGAGTCATTTTCGTCTTTTTTTAAAATCCTCAAAATTTTTGGAAAACGGCATGCTATAGTATGCCCTTCGAGACCATGGGCTATAGCCCATGGTCTCGGAGAGATTTTGATGAAAAACGAGCATTTGAAAAAAATATTAAAATCACTCCGAGACCATGGGCTATAGCCCATCGTCTCGGAGTCATTTTCGTCTTTTTTTAAAATCCTCAAAAATTATGGAAAACGGCATGCTATAGTATGCCCTTCGAGACCATGGGCTATAGCCCATGGTCTCGGAGCGATTTTGATGAAAAACGAGCATTTGAAAAAAAGACGAAATCACTCCGAGACCATGGGCTATAGCCCATCGTCTCGGAGTCAGTTTCGTCTTTTTTTTAAATCCTCAAAAATGATGGAAAACGGCATGCTATAGTATGCCCTTCGAGACCATGGGCTATAGCCCATGGTCTCGGAGCGATTTTGATGAAAAACGAGCATTTGAAAAAAATGACGAAATCACTCCGAGACCATGGGCTATAGCCCATCGTCTCGGAGTCAGTTTCGTCTTTTTTTTTAAATCCTCAAAAATGATGGAAAACGGCATGCTATAGTATGCCCTTCGAGACCATGGGCTATAGCCCATGGTCTCGGAGCGATTTTGATGAAAAACGAGCATTTGAAAAAAAGACAAAAATCACTCCGAGACCATGGGCTATAGCCCATCGTCTCGGAGTCATTTTCGTCTTTTTTTAAAATCCTCAAAAATTATGGAAAACGGCATGCTATAGTATGCCCTTCGAGACCATGGGCTATAGCCCATGGTCTCGGAGCGATTTTGATGAAAAACGAGCATTTGAAAAAAAGACGAAAATCACTCCGAGACCATGGGCTATAGCCCATCGTCTCGGAGTCATTTTCGTTTTTTTTTTTAATCCTCAAAAATGATGGAAAACGGCATGCTATAGTATGCCCTTCGAGACCATGGGCTATAGCCCATGGTCTCGGAGCGATTTTGATGAAAAACGAGCATTTGAAAAAAAGACGAAAATCACTCCGAGACCATGGGCTATAGCCCATCGTCTCGGAGTCATTTTCGTTTTTTTTTTTAATCCTCAAAAATGATGGAAAACGGCATGCTATAGTATGCCCTTCGAGACCATGGGCTATAGCCCATGGTCTCGGAGCGATTTTGATGAAAAACGAGCATTTGAAAAAAAGACGAAAATCACTCCGAGACCATGGGCTATAGCCCATCGTCTCGGAGTCATTTTCGTCTTTTTTTTAAATCCTCAAAAATGATGGAAAACGGCATGCTATAGTATGCCCTTCGAGACCATGGGCTATAGCCCATGGTCTCGGAGCGATTTTGATGAAAAACGAGCATTTGAAAAAAATGACGAAATCACTCCGAGACCATGGGCTATAGCCCATCGTCTCGGAGTCAGTTTCGTCTTTTTTTTAAATCCTCAAAAATGATGGAAAACGGCATGCTATAGTATGCCCTTCGAGACCATGGGCTATAGCCCATGGTCTCGGAGCGATTTTGATGAAAAACGAGCATTTGAAAAAAAGACGAAAATCACTCCGAGACCATGGGCTATAGCCCATCGTCTCGGAGTCATTTTCGTCTTTTTTTAAAATCCTCAAAAATGATGGAAAACGGCATGCTATAGTATGCCCTTCGAGACCATGGGCTATAGCCCATGGTCTCGGAGCGATTTTGATGAAAAACGAGCATTTGAAAAAAATATTAAAATCACTCCGAGACCATGGGCTATAGCCCATCGTCTCGGAGTCATTTTCGTCTTTTTTTTAAATCCTCAAAAATGATGGAAAACGGCATGCTATAGTATGCCCTTCGAGACCATGGGCTATAGCCCATGGTCTCGGAGCGATTTTGATGAAAAACAAGCATTTGAAAAAAAGACGAAATCACTCCGAAACCATGGGCTATAGCCCATCGTCTCGGAGTCATTTTCGTCTTTTTTTTTAATCCTCAAAAATGATGGAAAACGGCATGCTATAGTATGCCCTTCGAGACCATGGGCTATAGCCCATGATCTCGGAGCGATTTTGATGAAAAACGAGCATTTGAAAAAAAGACGAAAATCACTCCGAGACCATGGGCTATAGCCCATCGTCTCGGAGTCATTTTCGTCTTTTTTTTTAATCCTCAAAAATGATGGAAAACGGCATGCTATAGTATGCCCTTCGAGACCATGGGCTATAGCCCATGGTCTCGGAGCGATTTTGATGAAAAACGAGCATTTGAAAAAAAGACGAAATCACTCCGAGACCATGGGCTATAGCCCATCGTCTCGGAGTCATTTTCGTCTTTTTTTTAAATCCTCAAAAATGATGGAAAACGGCATGCTATAGTATGCCCTTCGAGACCATGGGCTATAGCCCATGGTCTCGGAGCGATTTTGATGAAAAACGAGCATTTGAAAAAAATGACGAAATCACTCCGAGACCATGGGCTATAGCCCATCGTCTCGGAGTCAGTTTCGTCTTTTTTTTAAATCCTCAAAAATGATGGAAAACGGCATGCTATAGTATGCCCTTCGAGACCATGGGCTATAGCCCATGGTCTCGGAGCGATTTTGATGAAAAACGAGCATTTGAAAAAAATGACGAAATCACTCCGAGACCATGGGCTATAGCCCATCGTCTCGGAGTCAGTTTCGTCTTTTTTTTTAAATCCTCAAAAATGATGGAAAACGGCATGCTATAGTATGCCCTTCGAGACCATGGGCTATAGCCCATGGTCTCGGAGCGATTTTGATGAAAAACGAGCATTTGAAAAAAAGACAAAAATCACTCCGAGACCATGGGCTATAGCCCATCGTCTCGGAGTCATTTTCGTCTTTTTTTAAAATCCTCAAAAATTATGGAAAACGGCATGCTATAGTATGCCCTTCGAGACCATGGGCTATAGCCCATGGTCTCGGAGCGATTTTGATGAAAAACGAGCATTTGAAAAAAAGACGAAAATCACTCCGAGACCATGGGCTATAGCCCATCGTCTCGGAGTCATTTTCGTTTTTTTTTTTAATCCTCAAAAATGATGGAAAACGGCATGCTATAGTATGCCCTTCGAGACCATGGGCTATAGCCCATGGTCTCGGAGCGATTTTGATGAAAAACGAGCATTTGAAAAAAAGACGAAAATCACTCCGAGACCATGGGCTATAGCCCATCGTCTCGGAGTCATTTTCGTTTTTTTTTTTAATCCTCAAAAATGATGGAAAACGGCATGCTATAGTATGCCCTTCGAGACCATGGGCTATAGCCCATGGTCTCGGAGCGATTTTGATGAAAAACGAGCATTTGAAAAAAAGACGAAAATCACTCCGAGACCATGGGCTATAGCCCATCGTCTCGGAGTCATTTTCGTCTTTTTTTTAAATCCTCAAAAATGATGGAAAACGGCATGCTATAGTATGCCCTTCGAGACCATGGTCTCGGAGCGATTTTGATGAAAAACGAGCATTTGAAAAAAATGACGAAATCACTCCGAGACCATGGGCTATAGCCCATCGTCTCGGAGTCAGTTTCGTCTTTTTTTTAAATCCTCAAAAATGATGGAAAACGGCATGCTATAGTATGCCCTTCGAGACCATGGGCTATAGCCCATGGTCTCGGAGCGATTTTGATGAAAAACGAGCATTTGAAAAAAAGACGAAAATCACTCCGAGACCATGGGCTATAGCCCATCGTCTCGGAGTCATTTTCGTCTTTTTTTAAAATCCTCAAAAATGATGGAAAACGGCATGCTATAGTATGCCCTTCGAGACCATGGGCTATAGCCCATGGTCTCGGAGCGATTTTGATGAAAAACGAGCATTTGAAAAAAATATTAAAATCACTCCGAGACCATGGGCTATAGCCCATCGTCTCGGAGTCATTTTCGTCTTTTTTTTAAATCCTCAAAAATGATGGAAAACGGCATGCTATAGTATGCCCTTCGAGACCATGGGCTATAGCCCATGGTCTCGGAGCGATTTTGATGAAAAACGAGCATTTGAAAAAAAGACGAAATCACTCCGAAACCATGGGCTATAGCCCATCGTCTCGGAGTCATTTTCGTCTTTTTTTTTAATCCTCAAAAATGATGGAAAACGGCATGCTATAGTATGCCCTTCGAGACCATGGGCTATAGCCCATGATCTCGGAGCGATTTTGATGAAAAACGAGCATTTGAAAAAAAGACGAAAATCACTCCGAGACCATGGGCTATAGCCCATCGTCTCGGAGTCATTTTCGTCTTTTTTTAAAATCCTCAAAATTTTTGGAAAACGGCATGCTATAGTATGCCCTTCGAGACCATGGGCTATAGCCCATGGTCTCGGAGAGATTTTGATGAAAAACGAGCATTTGAAAAAAATATTAAAATCACTCCGAGACCATGGGCTATAGCCCATCGTCTCGGAGTCATTTTCGTCTTTTTTTAAAATCCTCAAAAATTATGGAAAACGGCATGCTATAGTATGCCCTTCGAGACCATGGGCTATAGCCCATGGTCTCGGAGCGATTTTGATGAAAAACGAGCATTTGAAAAAAAGACGAAATCACTCCGAGACCATGGGCTATAGCCCATCGTCTCGGAGTCAGTTTCGTCTTTTTTTTAAATCCTCAAAAATGATGGAAAACGGCATGCTATAGTATGCCCTTCGAGACCATGGGCTATAGCCCATGGTCTCGGAGCGATTTTGATGAAAAACGAGCATTTGAAAAAAATGACGAAATCACTCCGAGACCATGGGCTATAGCCCATCGTCTCGGAGTCAGTTTCGTCTTTTTTTTTAAATCCTCAAAAATGATGGAAAACGGCATGCTATAGTATGCCCTTCGAGACCATGGGCTATAGCCCATGGTCTCGGAGCGATTTTGATGAAAAACGAGCATTTGAAAAAAAGACAAAAATCACTCCGAGACCATGGGCTATAGCCCATCGTCTCGGAGTCATTTTCGTCTTTTTTTAAAATCCTCAAAAATGATGGAAAACGGCATGCTATAGTATGCCCTTCGAGACCATGGGCTATAGCCCATGGTCTCGGAGCGATTTTGATGAAAAACGAGCATTTGAAAAAAAGACGAAAATCACTCCGAGACCATGGGCTATAGCCCATCGTCTCGGAGTCATTTTCGTTTTTTTTTTTAATCCTCAAAAATGATGGAAAACGGCATGCTATAGTATGCCCTTCGAGACCATGGGCTATAGCCCATGGTCTCGGAGCGATTTTGATGAAAAACGAGCATTTGAAAAAAAGACGAAAATCACTCCGAGACCATGGGCTATAGCCCATCGTCTCGGAGTCATTTTCGTCTTTTTTTTAAATCCTCAAAAATGATGGAAAACGGCATGCTATAGTATGCCCTTCGAGACCATGGGCTATAGCCCATGGTCTCGGAGCGATTTTGATGAAAAACGAGCATTTGAAAAAAATGACGAAATCACTCCGAGACCATGGGCTATAGCCCATCGTCTCGGAGTCAGTTTCGTCTTTTTTTTAAATCCTCAAAAATGATGGAAAACGGCATGCTATAGTATGCCCTTCGAGACCATGGGCTATAGCCCATGGTCTCGGAGCGATTTTGATGAAAAACGAGCATTTGAAAAAAAGACGAAAATCACTCCGAGACCATGGGCTATAGCCCATCGTCTCGGAGTCATTTTCGTCTTTTTTTAAAATCCTCAAAAATGATGGAAAACGGCATGCTATAGTATGCCCTTCGAGACCATGGGCTATAGCCCATGGTCTCGGAGCGATTTTGATGAAAAACGAGCATTTGAAAAAAATATTAAAATCACTCCGAGACCATGGGCTATAGCCCATCGTCTCGGAGTCATTTTCGTCTTTTTTTTAAATCCTCAAAAATGATGGAAAACGGCATGCTATAGTATGCCCTTCGAGACCATGGGCTATAGCCCATGGTCTCGGAGCGATTTTGATGAAAAACAAGCATTTGAAAAAAAGACGAAATCACTCCGAAACCATGGGCTATAGCCCATCGTCTCGGAGTCATTTTCGTCTTTTTTTTTAATCCTCAAAAATGATGGAAAACGGCATGCTATAGTATGCCCTTCGAGACCATGGGCTATAGCCCATGATCTCGGAGCGATTTTGATGAAAAACGAGCATTTGAAAAAAAGACGAAAATCACTCCGAGACCATGGGCTATAGCCCATCGTCTCGGAGTCATTTTCGTCTTTTTTTAAAATCCTCAAAAATTTTGGAAAACGGCATGCTATAGTATGCCCTTCGAGACCATGGGCTATAGCCCATGGTCTCGGAGAGATTTTGATGAAAAACGAGCATTTGAAAAAAATATTAAAATCACTCCGAGACCATGGGCTATAGCCCATCGTCTCGGAGTCATTTTCGTCTTTTTTTAAAATCCTCAAAAATTATGGAAAACGGCATGCTATAGTATGCCCTTCGAGACCATGGGCTATAGCCCATGGTCTCGGAGCGATTTTGATGAAAAACGAGCATTTGAAAAAAAGACGAAATCACTCCGAGACCATGGGCTATAGCCCATCGTCTCGGAGTCATTTTCGTTTTTTTTTTAAATCCTCAAAAATGATGGAAAACGGCATGCTATAGTATGCCCTTCGAGACCATGGGCTATAGCCCATGGTCTCGGAGCGATTTTGATGAAAAACGAGCATTTGAAAAAAAGACGAAATCACTCCGAGACCATGGCCATCGTCTCGGAGTCATTTTCGTCTTTTTTTTAAATCCTCAAAAATGATGGAAAACGGCATGCTATAGTATGCCCTTCGAGACCATGGGCTATAGCCCATGGTCTCGGAGCGATTTTGATGAAAAACGAGCATTTGAAAAAAATGACGAAATCACTCCGAGACCATGGGCTATAGCCCATCGTCTCGGAGTCAGTTTCGTCTTTTTTTTAAATCCTCAAAAATGATGGAAAACGGCATGCTATAGTATGCCCTTCGAGACCATGGGCTATAGCCCATGGTCTCGGAGCGATTTTGATGAAAAACGAGCATTTGAAAAAAAGACAAAAATCACTCCGAGACCATGGGCTATAGCCCATCGTCTCGGAGTCATTTTCGTCTTTTTTTAAAATCCTCAAAAATGATGGAAAACGGCATGCTATAGTATGCCCTTCGAGACCATGGGCTATAGCCCATGGTCTCGGAGTCAGACCATGGGCTATAGCCCATGGTCTCGGAGCGATTTTGATGAAAAACGAGCATTTGAAAAAAAGACGAAAATCACTCCGAGACCATGGGCTATAGCCCATCGTCTCGGAGTCATTTTCGTTTTTTTTTTTAATCCTCAAAAATGATGGAAAACGGCATGCTATAGTATGCCCTTCGAGACCATGGGCTATAGCCCATGGTCTCGGAGCGATTTTGATGAAAAACGAGCATTTGAAAAAAAGACGAAAATCACTCCGAGACCATGGGCTATAGCCCATCGTCTCGGAGTCATTTTCGTTTTTTTCTTTTATCCTCAAAAATGATGGAAAACGGCATGCTATAGTATGCCCTTCGAGACCATGGGCTATAGCCCATGGTCTCGGAGCAATTTTGATGAAAAACGAGCATTTGAAAAAAATACGAAATCACTCCGAGACCATGGGCTATAGCCCATCGTCTCGGAGTTATTTTCGTCTTTTTTTTAAATCCTCAAAAATGATGGAAAACGGCATGCTATAGTATGCCCTTCGAGACCATGGGCTATAGCCCATGGTCTCGGAGCGATTTTGATGAAAAACGAGCATTTGAAAAAAATGACGAAATCACTCCGAGACCATGGGCTATAGCCCATCGTCTCGGAGTCAGTTTCGTCTTTTTTTTTAATCCTCAAAAATGATGGAAAACGGCATGCTAGGCCTATAGTATGCCCTTCGAGACCATGGGCTATAGCCCATGGTCTCGGAGCGATTTTGATGAAAAACGAGCATTTGAAAAAAAGACGAAAATCACTCCGAGACCATGGGCTATAGCCCATCGTCTCGGAGTCATTTTCGTCTTTTTTTAAAATCCTCAAAAATGATGGAAAACGGCATGCTATTGTATGCCGTTCGAGACCATGGGCTATAGCCCATGGTCTCGGAGCGATTTTGATGAAAAACGAGCATTTGAAAAAAAGACGAAATCACTCCGAGACCATGGGCTATAGCCCATCGTCTCGGAGTCATTTTCGTTTTTTTTTTAAATCCTCAAAAATGATGGAAAACGGCATGCTATAGTATGCCCTTCGAGACCATGGGCTATAGCCCATGGTCTCGGAGCGATTTTGATGAAAAACGAGCATTTGAAAAAAAGACTAAATCACTCCGAGACCATGGCCATCGTCTCGGAGTCATTTTCGTCTTTTTTTTTAATCCTCAAAAATGATGGAAAACGGCATGCTATAGTATGCCCTTCGAGACCATGGGCTATAGCCCATGGTCTCGGAGCGATTTTGATGAAAAACGAGCATTTGAAAAAAAGACGAAATCACTCCGAGACCATGGGCTATAGCCTATCGTCTCGGAGTCATTTTCGTCTTTTTTTTAAATCCTCAAAAATGATGGAAAACGGCATGCTATAGTATGCCCTTCGAGACCATGGGCTATAGCCCATGGTCTCGGAGCGATTTTGATGAAAAACGAGCATTTGAAAAAAATGACGAAATCACTCCGAGACCATGGGCTATAGCCCATCGTCTCGGAGTCAGTTTCGTCTTTTTTTTAAATCCTCAAAAATGATGGAAAACGGCATGCTATAGTATGCCCTTCGAGACCATGGGCTATAGCCCATGGTCTCGGAGCGATTTTGATGAAAAACGAGCATTTGAAAAAAATACGAAAATCACTCCGAGACCATGGGCTATAGCCCATCGTCTCGGAGTCATTTTCGTCTTTTTTTTAAATCCTCAAAAATGATGGAAAACGGCATGCTATTGTATGCCGTTCGAGACCATGGGCTATAGCCCATGGTCTCGGAGCGATTTTGATGAAAAACGAGCATTTGAAAAAAAGACGAAATCACTCCGAGACCATGGGCTATAGCCCATCGTCTCGGAGTCATTTTCGTCTTTTTTTAAAATCCTCAAAAATGATGGAAAACGGCATGCTATAGTATGCCGTTCGAGACCATGGGCTATAGCCCATGGTCTCGGAGCGATTTTGATGAAAAACGAGCATTTGAAAAAAAGACGAAAATCACTCCGAGACCATGGGCTATAGCCCATCGTCTCAGAGTCATTTTCGTCTTTTTTTAAAATCCTCAAAAATGATGGAAAACGGCATGCTATAGTATGCCCTTCGAGACCATGGGCTATAGCCCATGGTCTCGGAGCGATTTTGATGAAAAACGAGCATTTGAAAAAAAGACGAAATCACTGCGAGACCATGGGCTATAGCCCATCTTCTCGGAGTCATTTTCGTCTTTTTTTTTAATCCTCAAAAATGATGGAAAACGGCATGCTATAGTATGCCCTTCGAGACCATGGGCTATAGCCCATGGTCTCGGAGCGATTTTGATGAAAAACGAGCATTTGAAAAAAAGACGAAAATCACTCCGAGACCATGGGCTATAGCCCATCGTATCGGAGTCATTTTCGTCTTTTTTTAAAATCCTCAAAAATGATGGAAAACGGGATGCTATAGTATGCCCTTCGAGACCATGGGCTATAGCCCATGGTCTCGGAGCGATTTTGATGAAAAACGAGCATTTGAAAAAAATATTAAAATCACTCCGAGACCATGGGCTATAGCCCATCGTCTCGGAGTCATTTTCGTCTTTTTTTTAAATCCTCAAAAATGATGGAAAACGGCATGCTATAGTATGCCCTTCGAGACCATGGGCTATAGCCCATGGTCTCGGAGCGATTTTGATGAAAAACGAGCATTTGAAAAAAAGACGAAATCACTCCGAAACCATGGGCTATAGCCCATCGTCTCGGAGTAATTTTCGACTTTTTTTTTAATCCTCAAAAATGATGGAAAACGGCATGCTATAGTATGCCCTTTGAGACCATGGGCTATAGCCCATGGTCTCGGAGCGATTTTGATGAAAAACGAGCATTTGAAAAAAAGACGAAATCACTCCGAGACCATGGGCTATAGCCCATCGTCTCGGAGTCATTTTCGTCTTTTTTTAAAATCCTCAAAAATGATGGAAAACGGCATGCTATAGTATGCCGTTCGAGACCATGGGCTATAGCCCATGGTCTCGGAGCGATTTTGATGAAAAACGAGCATTTGAAAAAAAGACGAAAATCACTCCGAGACCATGGGCTATAGCCCATCGTCTCAGAGTCATTTTCGTCTTTTTTTAAAATCCTCAAAAATGATGGAAAACGGCATGCTATAGTATGCCCTTCAAGACCATGGGCTATAGCCCATGGTCTCGGAGCGATTTTGATGAAAAACGAGCATTTGAAAAAAATGACGAAATCACTCCGAGACCATGGGCTATAGCCCATCGTCTCGGAGTCATTTTCGTTTTTTTTTTAAATCCTCAAAAATGATGGAAAACGGCATGCTATAGTATGCCCTTCGAGACCATGGGCTATAGCCCATGGTCTCGGAGCGATTTTGATGAAAAACGAGCATTTGAAAAAAAGACGAAAATCACTCCGAGACCATGGGCTATAGCCCATCGTCTCGGAGTCATTTTCGTTTTTTTTTTTAATCCTCAAAAATGATGGAAAACGGCATGCTATAGTATGCCCTTCGAGACCATGGGCTATAGCCCATGGTCTCGGAGCAATTTTGATGAAAAACGAGCATTTGAAAAAAAGACGAAATCACTCCGAGACCATGGGCTATAGCCCATCGTCTCGGAGTCATTTTCGTTTTTTTTTTAAATCCTCAAAAATGATGGAAAACGGCATGCTATAGTATGCCCTTCGAGACCATGGGCTATAGCCCATGGTCTCGGAGCGATTTTGATGAAAAACGAGCATTTGAAAAAAAGACGAAAATCACTCCGAGACCATGGGCTATAGCCCATCGTCTCGGAGTCATTTTCGTTTTTTTTTTTAATCCTCAAAAATGATGGAAAACGGCATGCTATAGTATGCCCTTCGAGACCATGGGCTATAGCCCATGGTCTCGGAGCAATTTTGATGAAAAACGAGCATTTGAAAAAAAGACGAAATCACTCCGAGACCATGGGCTTTAGCCCATCGTCTCGGAGTTATTTTCGTCTTTTTTTTAAATCCTCAAAAATGATGGAAAACGGAATGCTATAGTATGCCCTTCGAGACCATGGGCTATAGCCCATGGTCTCGGAGCGATTTTGATGAAAAACGAGCATTTGAAAAAAATGACGAAATCACTCCGAGACCATGGGCTATAGCCCATCGTCTCGGAGTCAGTTTCGTCTTTTTTTTAATCCTCAAAAATGATGGAAAACGGCATGCTAGGCCTATAGTATGCCCTTCGAGACCATGGGCTATAGCCCATGGTCTCGGAGCGATTTTGATGAAAAACGAGCATTTGAAAAAAAGACGAAAATCACTCCGAGACCATGGGCTATAGCCCATCGTCTCGGAGTCATTTTCGTCTTTTTTTTAAATCCTCAAAAATGATGGAAAACGGCATGCTATAGTATGCCCTTCGAGACCATGGGCTATAGCCCATGGTCTCGGAGCGATTTTGATGAAAAACGAGCATTTGAAAAAAATGACGAAATCACTCCGAGACCATGGGCTATAGCCCATCGTCTCGGAGTCAGTTTCGTCTTTTTTTTAAATCCTCAAAAATGATGGAAAACGGCATGCTATAGTATGCCCTTCGAGACCATGGGCTATAGCCCATGGTCTCGGAGCGATTTTGATGAAAAACGAGCATTTGAAAAAAAGACGAAAATCACTCCGAGACCATGGGCTATAGCCCATCGTCTCGGAGTCATTTTCGTCTTTTTTTAAAATCCTCAAAAATGATGGAAAACGGCATGCTATAGTATGCCCTTCGAGACCATGGGCTATAGCCCATGGTCTCGGAGCGATTTTGATGAAAAACGAGCATTTGAAAAAAATATTAAAATCACTCCGAGACCATGGGCTATAGCCCATCGTCTCGGAGTCATTTTCGTCTTTTTTTTAAATCCTCAAAAATGATGGAAAACGGCATGCTATAGTATGCCCTTCGAGACCATGGGCTATAGCCCATGGTCTCGGAGCGATTTTGATGAAAAACAAGCATTTGAAAAAAAGACGAAATCACTCCGAAACCATGGGCTATAGCCCATCGTCTCGGAGTCATTTTCGTCTTTTTTTTTAATCCTCAAAAATGATGGAAAACGGCATGCTATAGTATGCCCTTCGAGACCATGGGCTATAGCCCATGATCTCGGAGCGATTTTGATGAAAAACGAGCATTTGAAAAAAAGACGAAAATCACTCCGAGACCATGGGCTATAGCCCATCGTCTCGGAGTCATTTTCGTCTTTTTTTAAAATCCTCAAAAATTTTGGAAAACGGCATGCTATAGTATGCCCTTCGAGACCATGGGCTATAGCCCATGGTCTCGGAGAGATTTTGATGAAAAACGAGCATTTGAAAAAAATATTAAAATCACTCCGAGACCATGGGCTATAGCCCATCGTCTCGGAGTCATTTTCGTCTTTTTTTAAAATCCTCAAAAATTATGGAAAACGGCATGCTATAGTATGCCCTTCGAGACCATGGGCTATAGCCCATGGTCTCGGAGCGATTTTGATGAAAAACGAGCATTTGAAAAAAAGACGAAATCACTCCGAGACCATGGGCTATAGCCCATCGTCTCGGAGTCATTTTCGTTTTTTTTTTAAATCCTCAAAAATGATGGAAAACGGCATGCTATAGTATGCCCTTCGAGACCATGGGCTATAGCCCATGGTCTCGGAGCGATTTTGATGAAAAACGAGCATTTGAAAAAAAGACGAAATCACTCCGAGACCATGGCCATCGTCTCGGAGTCATTTTCGTCTTTTTTTTAAATCCTCAAAAATGATGGAAAACGGCATGCTATAGTATGCCCTTCGAGACCATGGGCTATAGCCCATGGTCTCGGAGCGATTTTGATGAAAAACGAGCATTTGAAAAAAATGACGAAATCACTCCGAGACCATGGGCTATAGCCCATCGTCTCGGAGTCAGTTTCGTCTTTTTTTTAAATCCTCAAAAATGATGGAAAACGGCATGCTATAGTATGCCCTTCGAGACCATGGGCTATAGCCCATGGTCTCGGAGCGATTTTGATGAAAAACGAGCATTTGAAAAAAAGACAAAAATCACTCCGAGACCATGGGCTATAGCCCATCGTCTCGGAGTCATTTTCGTCTTTTTTTAAAATCCTCAAAAATGATGGAAAACGGCATGCTATAGTATGCCCTTCGAGACCATGGGCTATAGCCCATGGTCTCGGAGTCAGACCATGGGCTATAGCCCATGGTCTCGGAGCGATTTTGATGAAAAACGAGCATTTGAAAAAAAGACGAAAATCACTCCGAGACCATGGGCTATAGCCCATCGTCTCGGAGTCATTTTCGTTTTTTTTTTTAATCCTCAAAAATGATGGAAAACGGCATGCTATAGTATGCCCTTCGAGACCATGGGCTATAGCCCATGGTCTCGGAGCGATTTTGATGAAAAACGAGCATTTGAAAAAAAGACGAAAATCACTCCGAGACCATGGGCTATAGCCCATCGTCTCGGAGTCATTTTCGTTTTTTTCTTTTATCCTCAAAAATGATGGAAAACGGCATGCTATAGTATGCCCTTCGAGACCATGGGCTATAGCCCATGGTCTCGGAGCAATTTTGATGAAAAACGAGCATTTGAAAAAAATACGAAATCACTCCGAGACCATGGGCTATAGCCCATCGTCTCGGAGTTATTTTCGTCTTTTTTTTAAATCCTCAAAAATGATGGAAAACGGCATGCTATAGTATGCCCTTCGAGACCATGGGCTATAGCCCATGGTCTCGGAGCGATTTTGATGAAAAACGAGCATTTGAAAAAAATGACGAAATCACTCCGAGACCATGGGCTATAGCCCATCGTCTCGGAGTCAGTTTCGTCTTTTTTTTTAATCCTCAAAAATGATGGAAAACGGCATGCTAGGCCTATAGTATGCCCTTCGAGACCATGGGCTATAGCCCATGGTCTCGGAGCGATTTTGATGAAAAACGAGCATTTGAAAAAAAGACGAAAATCACTCCGAGACCATGGGCTATAGCCCATCGTCTCGGAGTCATTTTCGTCTTTTTTTAAAATCCTCAAAAATGATGGAAAACGGCATGCTATTGTATGCCGTTCGAGACCATGGGCTATAGCCCATGGTCTCGGAGCGATTTTGATGAAAAACGAGCATTTGAAAAAAAGACGAAATCACTCCGAGACCATGGGCTATAGCCCATCGTCTCGGAGTCATTTTCGTTTTTTTTTTAAATCCTCAAAAATGATGGAAAACGGCATGCTATAGTATGCCCTTCGAGACCATGGGCTATAGCCCATGGTCTCGGAGCGATTTTGATGAAAAACGAGCATTTGAAAAAAAGACTAAATCACTCCGAGACCATGGCCATCGTCTCGGAGTCATTTTCGTCTTTTTTTTTAATCCTCAAAAATGATGGAAAACGGCATGCTATAGTATGCCCTTCGAGACCATGGGCTATAGCCCATGGTCTCGGAGCGATTTTGATGAAAAACGAGCATTTGAAAAAAAGACGAAATCACTCCGAGACCATGGGCTATAGCCTATCGTCTCGGAGTCATTTTCGTCTTTTTTTTAAATCCTCAAAAATGATGGAAAACGGCATGCTATAGTATGCCCTTCGAGACCATGGGCTATAGCCCATGGTCTCGGAGCGATTTTGATGAAAAACGAGCATTTGAAAAAAATGACGAAATCACTCCGAGACCATGGGCTATAGCCCATCGTCTCGGAGTCAGTTTCGTCTTTTTTTTAAATCCTCAAAAATGATGGAAAACGGCATGCTATAGTATGCCCTTCGAGACCATGGGCTATAGCCCATGGTCTCGGAGCGATTTTGATGAAAAACGAGCATTTGAAAAAAATACGAAAATCACTCCGAGACCATGGGCTATAGCCCATCGTCTCGGAGTCATTTTCGTCTTTTTTTTAAATCCTCAAAAATGATGGAAAACGGCATGCTATTGTATGCCGTTCGAGACCATGGGCTATAGCCCATGGTCTCGGAGCGATTTTGATGAAAAACGAGCATTTGAAAAAAAGACGAAATCACTCCGAGACCATGGGCTATAGCCCATCGTCTCGGAGTCATTTTCGTCTTTTTTTAAAATCCTCAAAAATGATGGAAAACGGCATGCTATAGTATGCCGTTCGAGACCATGGGCTATAGCCCATGGTCTCGGAGCGATTTTGATGAAAAACGAGCATTTGAAAAAAAGACGAAAATCACTCCGAGACCATGGGCTATAGCCCATCGTCTCAGAGTCATTTTCGTCTTTTTTTAAAATCCTCAAAAATGATGGAAAACGGCATGCTATAGTATGCCCTTCGAGACCATGGGCTATAGCCCATGGTCTCGGAGCGATTTTGATGAAAAACGAGCATTTGAAAAAAAGACGAAATCACTGCGAGACCATGGGCTATAGCCCATCTTCTCGGAGTCATTTTCGTCTTTTTTTTTAATCCTCAAAAATGATGGAAAACGGCATGCTATAGTATGCCCTTCGAGACCATGGGCTATAGCCCATGGTCTCGGAGCGATTTTGATGAAAAACGAGCATTTGAAAAAAAGACGAAAATCACTCCGAGACCATGGGCTATAGCCCATCGTATCGGAGTCATTTTCGTCTTTTTTTAAAATCCTCAAAAATGATGGAAAACGGGATGCTATAGTATGCCCTTCGAGACCATGGGCTATAGCCCATGGTCTCGGAGCGATTTTGATGAAAAACGAGCATTTGAAAAAAATATTAAAATCACTCCGAGACCATGGGCTATAGCCCATCGTCTCGGAGTCATTTTCGTCTTTTTTTTAAATCCTCAAAAATGATGGAAAACGGCATGCTATAGTATGCCCTTCGAGACCATGGGCTATAGCCCATGGTCTCGGAGCGATTTTGATGAAAAACGAGCATTTGAAAAAAAGACGAAATCACTCCGAAACCATGGGCTATAGCCCATCGTCTCGGAGTAATTTTCGACTTTTTTTTTAATCCTCAAAAATGATGGAAAACGGCATGCTATAGTATGCCCTTTGAGACCATGGGCTATAGCCCATGGTCTCGGAGCGATTTTGATGAAAAACGAGCATTTGAAAAAAAGACGAAATCACTCCGAGACCATGGGCTATAGCCCATCGTCTCGGAGTCATTTTCGTCTTTTTTTAAAATCCTCAAAAATGATGGAAAACGGCATGCTATAGTATGCCGTTCGAGACCATGGGCTATAGCCCATGGTCTCGGAGCGATTTTGATGAAAAACGAGCATTTGAAAAAAAGACGAAAATCACTCCGAGACCATGGGCTATAGCCCATCGTCTCAGAGTCATTTTCGTCTTTTTTTAAAATCCTCAAAAATGATGGAAAACGGCATGCTATAGTATGCCCTTCAAGACCATGGGCTATAGCCCATGGTCTCGGAGCGATTTTGATGAAAAACGAGCATTTGAAAAAAATGACGAAATCACTCCGAGACCATGGGCTATAGCCCATCGTCTCGGAGTCATTTTCGTTTTTTTTTTAAATCCTCAAAAATGATGGAAAACGGCATGCTATAGTATGCCCTTCGAGACCATGGGCTATAGCCCATGGTCTCGGAGCGATTTTGATGAAAAACGAGCATTTGAAAAAAAGACGAAAATCACTCCGAGACCATGGGCTATAGCCCATCGTCTCGGAGTCATTTTCGTTTTTTTTTTTAATCCTCAAAAATGATGGAAAACGGCATGCTATAGTATGCCCTTCGAGACCATGGGCTATAGCCCATGGTCTCGGAGCAATTTTGATGAAAAACGAGCATTTGAAAAAAAGACGAAATCACTCCGAGACCATGGGCTATAGCCCATCGTCTCGGAGTCATTTTCGTTTTTTTTTTAAATCCTCAAAAATGATGGAAAACGGCATGCTATAGTATGCCCTTCGAGACCATGGGCTATAGCCCATGGTCTCGGAGCGATTTTGATGAAAAACGAGCATTTGAAAAAAAGACGAAAATCACTCCGAGACCATGGGCTATAGCCCATCGTCTCGGAGTCATTTTCGTTTTTTTTTTTAATCCTCAAAAATGATGGAAAACGGCATGCTATAGTATGCCCTTCGAGACCATGGGCTATAGCCCATGGTCTCGGAGCAATTTTGATGAAAAACGAGCATTTGAAAAAAAGACGAAATCACTCCGAGACCATGGGCTTTAGCCCATCGTCTCGGAGTTATTTTCGTCTTTTTTTTAAATCCTCAAAAATGATGGAAAACGGAATGCTATAGTATGCCCTTCGAGACCATGGGCTATAGCCCATGGTCTCGGAGCGATTTTGATGAAAAACGAGCATTTGAAAAAAATGACGAAATCACTCCGAGACCATGGGCTATAGCCCATCGTCTCGGAGTCAGTTTCGTCTTTTTTTTAATCCTCAAAAATGATGGAAAACGGCATGCTAGGCCTATAGTATGCCCTTCGAGACCATGGGCTATAGCCCATGGTCTCGGAGCGATTTTGATGAAAAACGAGCATTTGAAAAAAATGACGAAATCACTCCGAGACCATGGGCTATAGCCCATCGTCTCGGAGTCAGTTTCGTCTTTTTTTTAAATCCTCAAAAATGATGGAAAACGGCATGCTATAGTATGCCCTTCGAGACCATGGGCTATAGCCCATGGTCTCGGAGAGATTTTGATGAAAAACGAGCATTTGAAAAAAATACGAAAATCACTCCGAGACCATGGGCTATAGCCCATCGTCTCGGAGTCATTTTCGTCTTTTTTTTAAATCCTCAAAAATGATGGAAAACGGCATGCTATTGTATGCCGTTCGAGACCATGGGCTATAGCCCATGGTCTCGGAGCGATTTTGATGAAAAACGAGCATTTGAAAAAAAGACGAAATCACTCCGAGACCATGGGCTATAGCCCATCGTCTCGGAGTCATTTTCGTTTTTTTTTTAAATCCTCAAAAATGATGGAAAACGGCATGCTATAGTATGCCCTTCGAGACCATGGGCTATAGCCCATGGTCTCGGAGCGATTTTGATGAAAAACGAGCATTTGAAAAAAAGACGAAATCACTCCGAGACCATGGCCATCGTCTCGGAGTCATTTTCGTCTTTTTTTTAAATCCTCAAAAATGATGGAAAACGGCATGCTATAGTATGCCCTTCGAGACCATGGGCTATAGCCCATGGTCTCGGAGCGATTTTGATGAAAAACGAGCATTTGAAAAAAATGACGAAATCACTCCGAGACCATGGGCTATAGCCCATCGTCTCGGAGTCAGTTTCGTCTTTTTTTTAAATCCTCAAAAATGATGGAAAACGGCATGCTATAGTATGCCCTTCGAGACCATGGGCTATAGCCCATGGTCTCGGAGCGATTTTGATGAAAAACGAGCATTTGAAAAAAAGACAAAAATCACTCCGAGACCATGGGCTATAGCCCATCGTCTCGGAGTCATTTTCGTCTTTTTTTAAAATCCTCAAAAATTATGGAAAACGGCATGCTATAGTATGCCCTTCGAGACCATGGGCTATAGCCCATGGTCTCGGAGTCAGACCATGGGCTATAGCCCATGGTCTCGGAGCGATTTTGATGAAAAACGAGCATTTGAAAAAAAGACGAAATCACTCCGAGACCATGGCCATCGTCTCGGAGTCATTTTCGTCTTTTTTTTAAATCCTCAAAAATGATGGAAAACGGCATGCTATAGTATGCCCTTCGAGACCATGGGCTATAGCCCATGGTCTCGGAGCGATTTTGATGAAAAACGAGCATTTGAAAAAAATGACGAAATCACTCCGAGACCATGGGCTATAGCCCATCGTCTCGGAGTCAGTTTCGTCTTTTTTTTAAATCCTCAAAAATGATGGAAAACGGCATGCTATAGTATGCCCTTCGAGACCATGGGCTATAGCCCATGGTCTCGGAGCGATTTTGATGAAAAACGAGCATTTGAAAAAAAGACAAAAATCACTCCGAGACCATGGGCTATAGCCCATCGTCTCGGAGTCATTTTCGTCTTTTTTTAAAATCCTCAAAAATTATGGAAAACGGCATGCTATAGTATGCCCTTCGAGACCATGGGCTATAGCCCATGGTCTCGGAGTCAGACCATGGGCTATAGCCCATGGTCTCGGAGCGATTTTGATGAAAAACGAGCATTTGAAAAAAAGACGAAAATCACTCCGAGACCATGGGCTATAGCCCATCGTCTCGGAGTCATTTTCGTTTTTTTTTTTTAATCCTCAAAAATGATGGAAAACGGCATGCTATAGTATGCCCTTCGAGACCATGGGCTATAGCCCATGGTCTCGGAGCGATTTTGATGAAAAACGAGCATTTGAAAAAAAGACGAAAATCACTCCGAGACCATGGGCTATAGCCCATCGTCTCGGAGTCATTTTCGTTTTTTTTTTTAATCCTCAAAAATGATGGAAAACGGCATGCTATAGTATGCCCTTCGAGACCATGGGCTATAGCCCATGGTCTCGGAGCGATTTTGATGAAAAACGAGCATTTGAAAAAAAGACGAAAATCACTCCGAGACCATGGGCTATAGCCCATCGTCTCGGAGTCATTTTCGTTTTTTTTTTAAATCCTCAAAAATGATGGAAAACGGCATGCTATAGTATGCCCTTCGAGACCATGGGCTATAGCCCATGGTCTCGGAGCGATTTTGATGAAAAACGAGCATTTGAAAAAAATGACGAAATCACTCCGAGACCATGGGCTATAGCCCATCGTCTCGGAGTCAGTTTCGTCTTTTTTTTTAATCCTCAAAAATGATGGAAAACGGCATGCTAGGCCTATAGTATGCCCTTCGAGACCATGGGCTATAGCCCATGGTCTCGGAGCGATTTTGATGAAAAACGAGCATTTGAAAAAAAGACGAAAATCACTCCGAGACCATGGGCTATAGCCCATCGTCTCGGAGTCATTTTCGTCTTTTTTTAAAATCCTCAAAAATGATGGAAAACGGCATGCTATTGTATGCCGTTCGAGACCATGGGCTATAGCCCATGGTCTCGGAGCGATTTTGATGAAAAACGAGCATTTGAAAAAAAGACGAAATCACTCCGAGACCATGGGCTATAGCCCATCGTCTCGGAGTCATTTTCGTTTTTTTTTTAAATCCTCAAAAATGATGGAAAACGGCATGCTATAGTATGCCCTTCGAGACCATGGGCTATAGCCCATGGTCTCGGAGCGATTTTGATGAAAAACGAGCATTTGAAAAAAAGACTAAATCACTCCGAGACCATGGCCATCGTCTCGGAGTCATTTTCGTCTTTTTTTTTAATCCTCAAAAATGATGGAAAACGGCATGCTATAGTATGCCCTTCGAGACCATGGGCTATAGCCCATGGTCTCGGAGCGATTTTGATGAAAAAAGAGCATTTGAAAAAAAGACGAAATCACTCCGAGACCATGGGCTATAGCCCATTGTCTCGGAGTCATTTTCGTCTTTTTTTTAAATCCTCAAAAATGATGGAAAACGGCATGCTATAGTATGCCCTTCGAGACCATGGGCTATAGCCCATGGTCTCGGAGCGATTTTGATGAAAAACGAGCATTTGAAAAAAATGACGAAATCACTCCGAGACCATGGGCTATAGCCCATCGTCTCGGAGTCAGTTTCGTCTTTTTTTTAAATCCTCAAAAATGATGGAAAACGGGATGCTATAGTATGCCCTTCGAGACCATGGGCTATAGCCCATGGTCTCGGAGCGATTTTGATGAAAAACGAGCATTTGAAAAAAATGACGAAATCACTCCGAGACCATGGGCTATAGCCCATCGTCTCGGAGTCAGTTTCGTCTTTTTTTTTAATCCTCAAAAATGATGGAAAACGGCATGCTAGGCCTATAGTATGCCCTTCGAGACCATGGGCTATAGCCCATGGTCTCGGAGCGATTTTGATGAAAAACGAGCATTTGAAAAAAAGACGAAAATCACTCCGAGACCATGGGCTATAGCCCATCGTCTCGGAGTCATTTTCGTCTTTTTTTAAAATCCTCAAAAATGATGGAAAACGGCATGCTATTGTATGCCGTTCGAGACCATGGGCTATAGCCCATGGTCTCGGAGCGATTTTGATGAAAAACGAGCATTTGAAAAAAAGACGAAATCACTCCGAGACCATGGGCTATAGCCCATCGTCTCGGAGTCATTTTCGTTTTTTTTTTAAATCCTCAAAAATGATGGAAAACGGCATGCTATAGTATGCCCTTCGAGACCATGGGCTATAGCCCATGGTCTCGGAGCGATTTTGATGAAAAACGAGCATTTGAAAAAAAGACTAAATCACTCCGAGACCATGGCCATCGTCTCGGAGTCATTTTCGTCTTTTTTTTTAATCCTCAAAAATGATGGAAAACGGCATGCTATAGTATGCCCTTCGAGACCATGGGCTATAGCCCATGGTCTCGGAGCGATTTTGATGAAAAAAGAGCATTTGAAAAAAAGACGAAATCACTCCGAGACCATGGGCTATAGCCCATTGTCTCGGAGTCATTTTCGTCTTTTTTTTAAATCCTCAAAAATGATGGAAAACGGCATGCTATAGTATGCCCTTCGAGACCATGGGCTATAGCCCATGGGCTATAGCCCATGGTCTCGGAGCGATTTTGATGAAAAACGAGCATTTGAAAAAAATGACGAAATCACTCCGAGACCATGGGCTATAGCCCATCGTCTCGGAGTCAGTTTCGTCTTTTTTTTAAATCCTCAAAAATGATGGAAAACGGCATGCTATAGTATGCCCTTCGAGACCATGGGCTATAGCCCATGGTCTCGGAGCGATTTTGATGAAAAACGAGCATTTGAAAAAAAGACGAAAATCACTCCGAGACCATGGGCTATAGCCCATCGTCTCGGAGTCATTTTCGTCTTTTTTTAAAATCCTCAAAAATGATGGAAAACGGGATGCTATAGTATGCCCTTCGAGACCATGGGCTATAGCCCATGGTCTCGGAGCGATTTTGATGAAAAACGAGCATTTGAAAAAAATATTAAAATCACTCCGAGACCATGGGCTATAGCCCATCGTCTCGGAGTCATTTTCGTCTTTTTTTTAAATCCTCAAAAATGATGGAAAACGGCATGCTATAGTATGCCCTTCGAGACCATGGGCTATAGCCCATGGTCTCGGAGCGATTTTGATGAAAAACGAGCATTTGAAAAAAAGACGAAATCACTCCGAAACCATGGGCTATAGCCCATCGTCTCGGAGTAATTTTCGTCTTTTTTTTTAATCCTCAAAAATGATGGAAAACGGCATGCTATAGTATGCCCTTTGAGACCATGGGCTATAGCCCATGGTCTCGGAGCGATTTTGATGAAAAACGAGCATTTGAAAAAAAGACGAAATCACTCCGAGACCATGGGCTATAGCCCATCGTCTCGGAGTCATTTTCGTCTTTTTTTAAAATCCTCAAAAATGATGGAAAACGGCATGCTATAGTATGCCGTTCGAGACCATGGGCTATAGCCCATGGTCTCGGAGCGATTTTGATGAAAAACGAGCATTTGAAAAAAAGACGAAAATCACTCCGAGACCATGGGCTATAGCCCATCGTCTCAGAGTCATTTTCGTCTTTTTTTAAAATCCTCAAAAATGATGGAAAACGGCATGCTATAGTATGCCCTTCGAGACCATGGGCTATAGCCCATGGTCTCGGAGCGATTTTGATGAAAAACGAGCATTTGAAAAAAATGACGAAATCACTCCGAGACCATGGGCTATAGCCCATCGTCTCGGAGTCAGTTTCGTCTTTTTTTTAAATCCTCAAAAATGATGGAAATCGGGATGCTATAGTATGCCCTTCGAGACCATGGGCTATAGCCCATGGTCTCGGAGCGATTTTGATGAAAAACGAGCATTTGAAAAAAAGACGAAAATCACTCCGAGACCATGGGCTATAGCCCATCGTCTCGGAGTCATTTTCGTCTTTTTTTTAAATCCTCAAAAATGATGGAAAACGGCATGCTATAGTATGCCCTTCGAGACCATGGGCTATAGCCCATGGTCTCGGAGCGATTTTGATGAAAAACGAGCATTTGAAAAAAATATTAAAATCACTCCGAGACCATGGGCTATATAGCCCATCGTCTCGGAGTCATTTTCGTCTTTTTTTTAAATCCTCAAAAATGATGGAAAACGGCATGCTATAGTATGCCCTTCGAGACCATGGGCTATAGCCCATGGTCTCGGAGCGATTTTGATGAAAAACGAGCATTTGAAAAAAAGACGAAATCACTCCGAAACCATGGGCTATAGCCCATCGTCTCGGAGTAATTTTCGTCTTTTTTTTTAATCCTCAAAAATGATGGAAAACGGCATGCTATAGTATGCCCTTTGAGACCATGGGCTATAGCCCATGGTCTCGGAGCGATTTTGATGAAAAACGAGCATTTGAAAAAAAGACGAAATCACTCCGAGACCATGGGCTATAGCCCATCGTCTCGGAGTCATTTTCGTCTTTTTTTTAAATCCTCAAAAATGATGGAAAACGGCATGCTATAGTATGCCCTTCGAGACCATGGGCTATAGCCCATGGTCTCGGAGCGATTTTGATGAAAAACGAGCATTTGAAAAAAATGACGAAATCACTCCGAGACCATGGGCTATAGCCCATCGTCTCGGAGTCAGTTTCGTCTTTTTTTAAAATCCTCAAAAATGATGGAAAACGGCATGCTATAGTATGCCCTTCGAGACCATGGGCTATAGCCCATGGTCTCGGAGCGATTTTGATGAAAAACGAGCATTTGAAAAAAAGACGAAAATCACTCCGAGACCATGGGCTATAGCCCATCGTCTCGGAGTCATTTTCGTCTTTTTTTAAAATCCTCAAAAATTATGGAAAACGGCATGCTATAGTATGCCCTTCGAGACCATGGGCTATAGCCCATGGTCTCGGAGAGATTTTGATGAAAAACGAGCATTTGAAAAAAATATTAAAATCACTCCGAGACCATGGGCTATAGCCCATCGTCTCGGAGTCATTTTCGTCTTTTTTTTAAATCCTCAAAAATTATGGAAAACGGCATGCTATAGTATGCCCTTCGAGACCATGGGCTATAGCCCATGGTCTCGGAGCGATTTTGATGAAAAACGAGCATTTGAAAAAAAGACGAAAATCACTCCGAGACCATGGCCTATAGCCCATCGTCTCGGAGTCATTTTCGTCTTTTTTTAAAATCCTCAAAAATGATGGAAAACGGCATGCTATAGTATGCCCTTCGAGACCATGGGCTAGTCTCTGAGCGATTTTGATGAAAAACGAGCATTTGAAAAAAATATTAAAATCACTCCGAGACCATGGGCTATAGCCCATCGTCTCGGAGTCATTTTCGTCTTTTTTTTAAATCCTCAAAAATGATGGAAAACGGCATGCTATAGTATGCCCTTCGAGACCATGGGCTATAGCCCATGGTCTCGGAGCGATTTTGATGAAAAACGAGCATTTGAAAAAAAGACGAAATCACTCCGAAACCATTGGCTATAGCCCATCGTCTCGGAGTCATTTTCGTCTTTTTTTTTAATCCTCAAAAATGATGGAAAACGGCATGCTATAGTATGCCCTTCGAGACCATGGGCTATAGCCCATGGTCTCGGAGCGATTTTGATGAAAAACGAGCATTTGAAAAAAAGACGAAATCACACCGAGACCATGGGCTATAGCCCATCGTCTCGGAGTCATTTTCGTCTTTTTTTTAAATCCTCAAAAATGATGGAAAACGGCATGCTATAGTATGCCCTTCGAGACCATGGGCTATAGCCCATGGTCTCGGAGCGATTTTGATGAAAAACGAGCATTTGAAAAAAATGACGAAATCACTCCGAGACCATGGGCTATAGCCCATCGTCTCGGAGTCAGTTTCGTCTTTTTTTAAAATCCTCAAAAATGATGGAAAACGGCATGCTATAGTATGCCCTTCGAGACCATGGGCTATAGCCCATGGTCTCGGAGCGATTTTGATGAAAAACGAGCATTTGAAAAAAAGACGAAAATCACTCCGAGACCATGGGCTATAGCCCATCGTCTCGGAGTCATTTTCGTCTTTTTTTAAAATCCTCAAAAATTATGGAAAACGGCATGCTATAGTATGCCCTTCGAGACCATGGGCTATAGCCCATGGTCTCGGAGAGATTTTGATGAAAAACGAGCATTTGAAAAAAATATTAAAATCACTCCGAGACCATGGGCTATAGCCCATCGTCTCGGAGTCATTTTCGTCTTTTTTTTAAATCCTCAAAAATTATGGAAAACGGCATGCTATAGTATGCCCTTCGAGACCATGGGCTATAGCCCATGGTCTCGGAGCGATTTTGATGAAAAACGAGCATTTGAAAAAAAGACGAAAATCACTCCGAGACCATGGCCTATAGCCCATCGTCTCGGAGTCATTTTCGTCTTTTTTTAAAATCCTCAAAAATGATGGAAAACGGCATGCTATAGTATGCCCTTCGAGACCATGGGCTAGTCTCTGAGCGATTTTGATGAAAAACGAGCATTTGAAAAAAATATTAAAATCACTCCGAGACCATGGGCTATAGCCCATCGTCTCGGAGTCATTTTCGTCTTTTTTTTAAATCCTCAAAAATGATGGAAAACGGCATGCTATAGTATGCCCTTCGAGACCATGGGCTATAGCCCATGGTCTCGGAGCGATTTTGATGAAAAACGAGCATTTGAAAAAAAGACGAAATCACTCCGAAACCATTGGCTATAGCCCATCGTCTCGGAGTCATTTTCGTCTTTTTTTTTAATCCTCAAAAATGATGGAAAACGGCATGCTATAGTATGCCCTTCGAGACCATGGGCTATAGCCCATGGTCTCGGAGCGATTTTGATGAAAAACGAGCATTTGAAAAAAAGACGAAATCACACCGAGACCATGGGCTATAGCCCATCGTCTCGGAGTCATTTTCGTCTTTTTTTTAAATCCTCAAAAATGATGGAAAACGGCATGCTATAGTATGCCCTTCGAGACCATGGGCTATAGCCCATGGTCTCGGAGCGATTTTGATGAAAAACGAGCATTTGAAAAAAATGACGAAATCACTCCGAGACCATGGGCTATAGCCCATCGTCTCGGAGTCAGTTTCGTCTTTTTTTTTAATCCTCAAAAATGATGGAAAACGGCATGCTATAGTATGCCCTTCGAGACCATGGGCTATAGCCCATGGTCTCGGAGCGATTTTGATGAAAAACAAGCATTTGAAAAAAAGACGAAAATCACTCCGAGACCATGGGCTATAGCCCATCGTCTCGGAGTCATTTTCGTCTTTTTTTAAAATCCTCAAAAATTATGGAAAACGGCATGCTATAGTATGCCCTTCGAGACCATGGGCTATAGCCCATGGTCTCGGAGAGATTTTGATGAAAAACGAGCATTTGAAAAAAATATTAAAATCACTCCGAGACCATGGGCTATAGCCCATCGTCTCGGAGTCATTTTCGTCTTTTTTTTAAATCCTCAAAAATTATGGAAAACGGCATGCTATAGTATGCCCTTCGAGACCATGGGCTATAGCCCATGGTCTCGGAGCGATTTTGATGAAAAACGAGCATTTGAAAAAAAGACGAAAATCACTCCGAGACCATGGGCTATAGCCCATCGTCTCGGAGTCATTTTCGTCTTTTTTTTAAATCCTCAAAAATGATGGAAAACGGCATGCTATAGTATGCCCTTCGAGACCATGGGCTATAGCCCATGGTCTCGGAACGATTTTGATGAAAAACGAGCATTTGAAAAAAAGACGAAATTCACTCCGAGACCATGGGCTATAGCCCATCGTCTCGGAGTCATTTTCGTCTTTTTTTTAAATCCTCAAAAATTATGGAAAACGGCATGCTATATTATGCCCTTCGAGACCATGGGCTATAGCCCATGGTCTCGGAGAGATTTTGATGAAAAACGAGCATTTGAAAAAAATATTAAAATCACTCCGAGACCATGGGCTATAGCCCATCGTCTCGGAGTCATTTTCGTCTTTTTTTTTAAATCCTCAAAAATGATGGAAAACGGCATGCTATAGTATGCCCTTCGAGACCATGGGCTATAGCCCATGGTCTCGGAGCGATTTTGATGAAAAACGAGCATTTGAAAAAAAGACGAAATCACTCCGAAACCATGGGCTATAGCCCATCGTCTCGGAGTCATTTTCGTCTTTTTTTTTAATCCTCAAAAATGATGGAAAACGGCATGCTATAGTATGCCCTTCGAGACCATGGGCTATAGCCCATGGTCTCGGAGCGATTTTGATGAAAAACGAGCATTTGAAAAAAATGACGAAATCACTCCGAGACCATGGGCTATAGCCCATCGTCTCGGAGTCAGTTTCGTCTTTTTTTTTAATCCTCAAAAATGATGGAAAACGGCATGCTATAGTATGCCCTTCGAGACCATGGTCTCGGAGCGATTTTGATGAAAAACGAGCATTTGAAAAAAAGACGAAAATCACTCCGAGACCATGGGCTATAGCCCATCGTCTCGGAGTCATTTTCGTCTTTTTTTAAAATCCTCAAAAATGATGGAAAACGGCATGCTATAGTATGCCCTTCGAGACCATGGGCTATAGCCCATGGTCTCGGAGCGATTTTGATGAAAAACGAGCATTTGAAAAAAATGACGAAATCACTCCGAGACCATGGGCTATAGCCCATCGTCTCGGAGTCAGTTTCGTCTTTTTTTTTAATCCTCAAAAATGATGGAAAACGGCATGCTAGGCCTATAGTATGCCCTTCGAGACCATGGGCTATAGCCCATGGTCTCGGAGCGATTTTGATGAAAAACGAGCATTTGAAAAAAAGACGAAAATCACTCCGAGACCATGGGCTATAGCCCATCGTCTCGGAGTCATTTTCGTCTTTTTTTAAAATCCTCAAAAATGATGGAAAACGGCATGCTATTGTATGCCGTTCGAGACCATGGGCTATAGCCCATGGTCTCGGAGCGATTTTGATGAAAAACGAGCATTTGAAAAAAAGACGAAATCACTCCGAGACCATGGGCTATAGCCCATCGTCTCGGAGTCATTTTCGTTTTTTTTTTAAATCCTCAAAAATGATGGAAAACGGCATGCTATAGTATGCCCTTCGAGACCATGGGCTATAGCCCATGGTCTCGGAGCGATTTTGATGAAAAACGAGCATTTGAAAAAAAGACTAAATCACTCCGAGACCATGGCCATCGTCTCGGAGTCATTTTCGTCTTTTTTTTTAATCCTCAAAAATGATGGAAAACGGCATGCTATAGTATGCCCTTCGAGACCATGGGCTATAGCCCATGGTCTCGGAGCGATTTTGATGAAAAACGAGCATTTGAAAAAAAGACGAAATCACTCCGAGACCATGGGCTATAGCCTATCGTCTCGGAGTCATTTTCGTCTTTTTTTTAAATCCTCAAAAATGATGGAAAACGGCATGCTATAGTATGCCCTTCGAGACCATGGGCTATAGCCCATGGTCTCGGAGCGATTTTGATGAAAAACGAGCATTTGAAAAAAATGACGAAATCACTCCGAGACCATGGGCTATAGCCCATCGTCTCGGAGTCAGTTTCGTCTTTTTTTTAAATCCTCAAAAATGATGGAAAACGGCATGCTATAGTATGCCCTTCGAGACCATGGGCTATAGCCCATGGTCTCGGAGCGATTTTGATGAAAAACGAGCATTTGAAAAAAATACGAAAATCACTCCGAGACCATGGGCTATAGCCCATCGTCTCGGAGTCATTTTCGTCTTTTTTTTAAATCCTCAAAAATGATGGAAAACGGCATGCTATTGTATGCCGTTCGAGACCATGGGCTATAGCCCATGGTCTCGGAGCGATTTTGATGAAAAACGAGCATTTGAAAAAAAGATGAAATCACTCCGAGACCATGGGCTATAGCCCATCGTCTCGGAGTCATTTTCGTCTTTTTTTAAAATCCTCAAAAATGATGGAAAACGGCATGCTATAGTATGCCGTTCGAGACCATGGGCTATAGCCCATGGTCTCGGAGCGATTTTGATGAAAAACGAGCATTTGAAAAAAAGACGAAAATCACTCCGAGACCATGGGCTATAGCCCATCGTCTCAGAGTCATTTTCGTCTTTTTTTAAAATCCTCAAAAATGATGGAAAACGGCATGCTATAGTATGCCCTTCGAGACCATGGGCTATAGCCCATGGTCTCGGAGCGATTTTGATGAAAAACGAGCATTTGAAAAAAAGACGAAATCACTGCGAGACCATGGGCTATAGCCCATCTTCTCGGAGTCATTTTCGTCTTTTTTTTTAATCCTCAAAAATGATGGAAAACGGCATGCTATAGTATGCCCTTCGAGACCATGGGCTATAGCCCATGGTCTCGGAGCGATTTTGATGAAAAACGAGCATTTGAAAAAAAGACGAAAATCACTCCGAGACCATGGGCTATAGCCCATCGTCTCGGAGTCATTTTCGTCTTTTTTTTAAATCCTCAAAAATGATGGAAAACGGGATGCTATAGTATGCCCTTCGAGACCATGGGCTATAGCCCATGGTCTCGGAGCGATTTTGATGAAAAACGAGCATTTGAAAAAAATATTAAAATCACTCCGAGACCATGGGCTATAGCCCATCGTCTCGGAGTCATTTTCGTCTTTTTTTTAAATCCTCAAAAATGATGGAAAACGGCATGCTATAGTATGCCCTTCGAGACCATGGGCTATAGCCCATGGTCTCGGAGCGATTTTGATGAAAAACGAGCATTTGAAAAAAAGACGAAATCACTCCGAAACCATGGGCTATAGCCCATCGTCTCGGAGTAATTTTCGTCTTTTTTTTTAATCCTCAAAAATGATGGAAAACGGCATGCTATAGTATGCCCTTTGAGACCATGGGCTATAGCCCATGGTCTCGGAGCGATTTTGATGAAAAACGAGCATTTGAAAAAAAGACGAAATCACTCCGAGACCATTGGCTATAGCCCATCGTCTCGGAGTCATTTTCGTCTTTTTTTAAAATCCTCAAAAATGATGGAAAACGGCATGCTATAGTATGCCGTTCGAGACCATGGGCTATAGCCCATGGTCTCGGAGCGATTTTGATGAAAAACGAGCATTTGAAAAAAAGACGAAAATCACTCCGAGACCATGGGCTATAGCCCATCGTCTCAGAGTCATTTTCGTCTTTTTTTAAAATCCTCAAAAATGATGGAAAACGGCATGCTATAGTATGCCCTTCAAGACCATGGGCTATAGCCCATGGTCTCGGAGCGATTTTGATGAAAAACGAGCATTTGAAAAAAATGACGAAATCACTCCGAGACCATGGGCTATAGCCCATCGTCTCGGAGTCATTTTCGTTTTTTTTTTAAATCCTCAAAAATGATGGAAAACGGCATGCTATAGTATGCCCTTCGAGACCATGGGCTATAGCCCATGGTCTCGGAGCGATTTTGATGAAAAACGAGCATTTGAAAAAAAGACGAAAATCACTCCGAGACCATGGGCTATAGCCCATCGTCTCGGAGTCATTTTCGTTTTTTTTTTTAATCCTCAAAAATGATGGAAAACGGCATGCTATAGTATGCCCTTCGAGACCATGGGCTATAGCCCATGGTCTCGGAGCAATTTTGATGAAAAACGAGCATTTGAAAAAAAGACGAAATCACTCCGAGACCATGGGCTATAGCCCATCGTCTCGGAGTTATTTTCGTCTTTTTTTTTAATCCTCAAAAATGATGGAAAACGGCATGCTATAGTATGCCCTTCGAGACCATGGGCTATAGCCCATGGTCTCGGAGCGATTTTGATGAAAAACGAGCATTTGAAAAAAATGACGAAATCACTCCGAGACCATGGGCTATAGCCCATCGTCTCGGAGTCAGTTTCGTCTTTTTTTTTAATCCTCAAAAATGATGGAAAACGGCATGCTAGGCCTATAGTATGCCCTTCGAGACCATGGGCTATAGCCCATGGTCTCGGAGCGATTTTGATGAAAAACGAGCATTTGAAAAAAATGACGAAATCACTCCGAGACCATGGGCTATAGCCCATCGTCTCGGAGTCAGTTTCGTCTTTTTTTTAAATCCTCAAAAATGATGGAAAACGGCATGCTATAGTATGCCCTTCGAGACCATGGGCTATAGCCCATGGTCTCGGAGAGATTTTGATGAAAAACGAGCATTTGAAAAAAATACGAAAATCACTCCGAGACCATGGGCTATAGCCCATCGTCTCGGAGTCATTTTCGTCTTTTTTTTAAATCCTCAAAAATGATGGAAAACGGCATGCTATTGTATGCCGTTCGAGACCATGGGCTATAGCCCATGGTCTCGGAGCGATTTTGATGAAAAACGAGCATTTGAAAAAAAGACGAAATCACTCCGAGACCATGGGCTATAGCCCATCGTCTCGGAGTCATTTTCGTTTTTTTTTTAAATCCTCAAAAATGATGGAAAACGGCATGCTATAGTATGCCCTTCGAGACCATGGGCTATAGCCCATGGTCTCGGAGCGATTTTGATGAAAAACGAGCATTTGAAAAAAAGACGAAATCACTCCGAGACCATGGCCATCGTCTCGGAGTCATTTTCGTCTTTTTTTTAAATCCTCAAAAATGATGGAAAACGGCATGCTATAGTATGCCCTTCGAGACCATGGGCTATAGCCCATGGTCTCGGAGCGATATTGATGAAAAACGAGCATTTGAAAAAAATGACGAAATCACTCCGAGACCATGGGCTATAGCCCATCGTCTCGGAGTCAGTTTCGTCTTTTTTTTAAATCCTCAAAAATGATGGAAAACGGCATGCTATAGTATGCCCTTCGAGACCATGGGCTATAGCCCATGGTCTCGGAGCGATTTTGATGAAAAACGAGCATTTGAAAAAAAGACAAAAATCACTCCGAGACCATGGGCTATAGCCCATCGTCTCGGAGTCAGTTTCGTCTTTTTTTTAAATCCTCAAAAATGATGGAAAACGGCATGCTATAGTATGCCCTTCGAGACCATGGGCTATAGCCCATGGTCTCGGAGTCAGACCATGGGCTATAGCCCATGGTCTCGGAGCGATTTTGATGAAAAACGAGCATTTGAAAAAAATGACGAAATCACTCCGAGACCATGGGCTATAGCCCATCGTCTCGGAGTCAGTTTCGTCTTTTTTTTAAATCCTCAAAAATGATGGAAAACGGCATGCTATAGTATGCCCTTCGAGACCATGGGCTATAGCCCATGGTCTCGGAGAGATTTTGATGAAAAACGAGCATTTGAAAAAAATACGAAAATCACTCCGAGACCATGGGCTATAGCCCATCGTCTCGGAGTCATTTTCGTCTTTTTTTTAAATCCTCAAAAATGATGGAAAACGGCATGCTATTGTATGCCGTTCGAGACCATGGGCTATAGCCCATGGTCTCGGAGCGATTTTGATGAAAAACGAGCATTTGAAAAAAAGACGAAATCACTCCGAGACCATGGGCTATAGCCCATCGTCTCGGAGTCATTTTCGTTTTTTTTTTAAATCCTCAAAAATGATGGAAAACGGCATGCTATAGTATGCCCTTCGAGACCATGGGCTATAGCCCATGGTCTCGGAGCGATTTTGATGAAAAACGAGCATTTGAAAAAAAGACGAAATCACTCCGAGACCATGGCCATCGTCTCGGAGTCATTTTCGTCTTTTTTTTAAATCCTCAAAAATGATGGAAAACGGCATGCTATAGTATGCCCTTCGAGACCATGGGCTATAGCCCATGGTCTCGGAGCGATTTTGATGAAAAACGAGCATTTGAAAAAAATGACGAAATCACTCCGAGACCATGGGCTATAGCCCATCGTCTCGGAGTCAGTTTCGTCTTTTTTTTAAATCCTCAAAAATGATGGAAAACGGCATGCTATAGTATGCCCTTCGAGACCATGGGCTATAGCCCATGGTCTCGGAGCGATTTTGATGAAAAACGAGCATTTGAAAAAAAGACAAAAATCACTCCGAGACCATGGGCTATAGCCCATCGTCTCGGAGTCAGTTTCGTCTTTTTTTTAAATCCTCAAAAATGATGGAAAACGGCATGCTATAGTATGCCCTTCGAGACCATGGGCTATAGCCCATGGTCTCGGAGAGATTTTGATGAAAAACGAGCATTTGAAAAAAATACGAAAATCACTCCGAGACCATGGGCTATAGCCCATCGTCTCGGAGTCATTTTCGTCTTTTTTTTAAATCCTCAAAAATGATGGAAAACGGCATGCTATTGTATGCCGTTCGAGACCATGGGCTATAGCCCATGGTCTCGGAGCGATTTTGATGAAAAACGAGCATTTGAAAAAAAGACGAAATCACTCCGAGACCATGGGCTATAGCCCATCGTCTCGGAGTCATTTTCGTTTTTTTTTTAAATCCTCAAAAATGATGGAAAACGGCATGCTATAGTATGCCCTTCGAGACCATGGGCTATAGCCCATGGTCTCGGAGCGATTTTGATGAAAAACGAGCATTTGAAAAAAAGACGAAATCACTCCGAGACCATGGCCATCGTCTCGGAGTCATTTTCGTCTTTTTTTTAAATCCTCAAAAATGATGGAAAACGGCATGCTATAGTATGCCCTTCGAGACCATGGGCTATAGCCCATGGTCTCGGAGCGATTTTGATGAAAAACGAGCATTTGAAAAAAATGACGAAATCACTCCGAGACCATGGGCTATAGCCCATCGTCTCGGAGTCAGTTTCGTCTTTTTTTTAAATCCTCAAAAATGATGGAAAACGGCATGCTATAGTATGCCCTTCGAGACCATGGGCTATAGCCCATGGTCTCGGAGCGATTTTGATGAAAAACGAGCATTTGAAAAAAAGACAAAAATCACTCCGAGACCATGGGCTATAGCCCATCGTCTCGGAGTCATTTTCGTCTTTTTTTAAAATCCTCAAAAATTATGGAAAACGGCATGCTATAGTATGCCCTTCGAGACCATGGGCTATAGCCCATGGTCTCGGAGTCAGACCATGGGCTATAGCCCATGGTCTCGGAGCGATTTTGATGAAAAACGAGCATTTGAAAAAAAGACGAAAATCACTCCGAGACCATGGGCTATAGCCCATCGTCTCGGAGTCATTTTCGTTTTTTTTTTTAATCCTCAAAAATGATGGAAAACGGCATGCTATAGTATGCCCTTCGAGACCATGGGCTATAGCCCATGGTCTCGGAGCGATTTTGATGAAAAACGAGCATTTGAAAAAAAGACGAAAATCACTCCGAGACCATGGGCTATAGCCCATCGTCTCGGAGTCATTTTCGTTTTTTTTTTTAATCCTCAAAAATGATGGAAAACGGCATGCTATAGTATGCCCTTCGAGACCATGGGCTATAGCCCATGGTCTCGGAGCAATTTTGATGAAAAACGAGCATTTGAAAAAAATACGAAATCACTCCGAGACCATGGGCTATAGCCCATCGTCTCGGAGTTATTTTCGTCTTTTTTTTAAATCCTCAAAAATGATGGAAAACGGCATGCTATAGTATGCCCTTCGAGACCATGGGCTATAGCCCATGGTCTCGGAGCGATTTTGATGAAAAACGAGCATTTGAAAAAAATGACGAAATCACTCCGAGACCATGGGCTATAGCCCATCGTCTCGGAGTCAGTTTCGTCTTTTTTTTGAATCCTCAAAAATGATGGAAAACGGCATGCTAGGCCTATAGTATGCCCTTCGAGACCATGGGCTATAGCCCATGGTCTCGGAGCGATTTTGATGAAAAACGAGCATTTGAAAAAAAGACGAAAATCACTCCGAGACCATGGGCTATAGCCCATCGTCTCGGAGTCATTTTCGTCTTTTTTTAAAATCCTCAAAAATGATGGAAAACGGCATGCTATTGTATGCCGTTCGAGACCATGGGCTATAGCCCATGGTCTCGGAGCGATTTTGATGAAAAACGAGCATTTGAAAAAAAGACGAAATCACTCCGAGACCATGGGCTATAGCCCATCGTCTCGGAGTCATTTTCGTTTTTTTTTTAAATCCTCAAAAATGATGGAAAACGGCATGCTATAGTATGCCCTTCGAGACCATGGGCTATAGCCCATGGTCTCGGAGCGATTTTGATGAAAAACGAGCATTTGAAAAAAAGACTAAATCACTCCGAGACCATGGCCATCGTCTCGGAGTCATTTTCGTCTTTTTTTTTAATCCTCAAAAATGATGGAAAACGGCATGCTATAGTATGCCCTTCGAGACCATGGGCTATAGCCCATGGTCTCGGAGCGATTTTGATGAAAAACGAGCATTTGAAAAAAAGACGAAAGCACTCCGAGACCATGGGCTATAGCCCATCGTCTCGGAGTCATTTTCGTCTTTTTTTTAAATCCTCAAAAATGATGGAAAACGGCATGCTATAGTATGCCCTTCGAGACCATGGGCTATAGCCCATGGTCTCGGAGCGATTTTGATGAAAAACGAGCATTTGAAAAAAATGACGAAATCACTCCGAGACCATGGGCTATAGCCCATCGTCTCGGAGTCATTTTCGTCTTTTTTTTAAATCCTCAAAAATGATGGAAAACGGCATGCTATAGTATGCCCTTCGAGACCATGGGCTATAGCCCATGGTCTCGGAGCGATTTTGATGAAAAACGAGCATTTGAAAAAAAGACGAAATCACTCCGAAACCATGGGCTATAGCCCATCGTCTCGGAGTAATTTTCGTCTTTTTTTTTAATCCTCAAAAATGATGGAAAACGGCATGCTATAGTATGCCCTTTGAGACCATGGGCTATAGCCCATGGTCTCGGAGCGATTTTGATGAAAAACGAGCATTTGAAAAAAAGACGAAATCACTCCGAGACCATGGGCTATAGCCCATCGTCTCGGAGTCATTTTCGTCTTTTTTTAAAATCCTCAAAAATGATGGAAAACGGCATGCTATAGTATGCCGTTCGAGACCATGGGCTATAGCCCATGGTCTCGGAGCGATTTTGATGAAAAACGAGCATTTGAAAAAAAGACGAAAATCACTCCGAGACCATGGGCTATAGCCCATCGTCTCAGAGTCATTTTCGTCTTTTTTTTAAATCCTCAAAAATGATGGAAAACGGCATGCTATAGTATGCCCTTCGAGACCATGGGCTATAGCCCATGGTCTCGGAGCGATTTTGATGAAAAACGAGCATTTGAAAAAAATGACGAAATCACTCCGAGACCATGGGCTATAGCCCATCGTCTCGGAGTCAGTTTCGTCTTTTTTTTAAATCCTCAAAAATGATGGAAAACGGGATGCTATAGTATGCCCTTCGAGACCATGGGCTATAGCCCATGGTCTCGGAGCGATTTTGATGAAAAACGAGCATTTGAAAAAAAGACGAAAATCACTCCGAGACCATGGGCTATAGCCCATCGTCTCGGAGTCATTTTCGTCTTTTTTTTAAATCCTCAAAAATGATGGAAAACGGCATGCTATAGTATGCCCTTCGAGACCATGGGCTATAGCCCATGGTCTCGGAGCGATTTTGATGAAAAACGAGCATTTGAAAAAAATATTAAAATCACTCCGAGACCATGGGCTATATAGCCCATCGTCTCGGAGTCATTTTCGTCTTTTTTTTAAATCCTCAAAAATGATGGAAAACGGCATGCTATAGTATGCCCTTCGAGACCATGGGCTATAGCCCATGGTCTCGGAGCGATTTTGATGAAAAACGAGCATTTGAAAAAAAGACGAAATCACTCCGAAACCATGGGCTATAGCCCATCGTCTCGGAGTAATTTTCGTCTTTTTTTTTAATCCTCAAAAATGATGGAAAACGGCATGCTATAGTATGCCCTTCGAGACCATGGGCTATAGCCCATGGTCTCGGAGCGATTTTGATGAAAAACGAGCATTTGAAAAAAAGACGAAATCACTCCGAGACCATGGGCTATAGCCCATCGTCTCGGAGTCAGTTTCGTCTTTTTTTAAAATCCTCAAAAATGATGGAAAACGGCATGCTATAGTATGCCCTTCGAGACCATGGGCTATAGCCCATGGTCTCGGAGCGATTTTGATGAAAAACGAGCATTTGAAAAAAAGACGAAAATCACTCCGAGACCATGGGCTATAGCCCATCGTCTCGGAGTCATTTTCGTCTTTTTTTAAAATCCTCAAAAATTATGGAAAACGGCATGCTATAGTATGCCCTTCGAGACCATGGGCTATAGCCCATGGTCTCGGAGAGATTTTGATGAAAAACGAGCATTTGAAAAAAATATTAAAATCACTCCGAGACCATGGGCTATAGCCCATCGTCTCGGAGTCATTTTCGTCTTTTTTTTAAATCCTCAAAAATTATGGAAAACGGCATGCTATAGTATGCCCTTCGAGACCATGGGCTATAGCCCATGGTCTCGGAGCGATTTTGATGAAAAACGAGCATTTGAAAAAAAGACGAAAATCACTCCGAGACCATGGCCTATAGCCCATCGTCTCGGAGTCATTTTCGTCTTTTTTTAAAATCCTCAAAAATGATGGAAAACGGCATGCTATAGTATGCCCTTCGAGACCATGGGCTATAGCCCATGGTCTCTGAGCGATTTTGATGAAAAACGAGCATTTGAAAAAAATATTAAAATCACTCCGAGACCATGGGCTATAGCCCATCGTCTCGGAGTCATTTTCGTCTTTTTTTTAAATCCTCAAAAATGATGGAAAACGGCATGCTATAGTATGCCCTTCGAGACCATGGGCTATAGCCCATGGTCTCGGAGCGATTTTGATGAAAAACGAGCATTTGAAAAAAAGACGAAAATCACTCCGAGACCATGGCCTATAGCCCATCGTCTCGGAGTCATTTTCGTCTTTTTTTTTAATCCTCAAAAATGATGGAAAACGGCATGCTATAGTATGCCCTTCGAGACCATGGGCTATAGCCCATGGTCTCGGAGCGATTTTGATGAAAAACGAGCATTTGAAAAAAAGACGAAAATCACTCCGAGACCATGGGCTATAGCCCATCGTCTCGGAGTCATTTTCGTCTTTTTTTAAAATCCTCAAAAATGATGGAAAACGGCATGCTATAGTATGCCCTTCGAGACCATGGGCTATAGCCCATGGTCTCGGAACGATTTTGATGAAAAACGAGCATTTGAAAAAAAGACGAAATTCACTCCGAGACCATGGGCTATAGCCCATCGTCTCGGAGTCATTTTCGTCTTTTTTTAAAATCCTCAAAAATTATGGAAAACGGCATGCTATATTATGCCCTTCGAGACCATGGGCTATAGCCCATGGTCTCGGAGAGATTTTGATGAAAAACGAGCATTTGAAAAAAATATTAAAATCACTCCGAGACCATGGGCTATAGCCCATCGTCTCGGAGTCATTTTCGTCTTTTTTTTTAAATCCTCAAAAATGATGGAAAACGGCATGCTATAGTATGCCCTTCGAGACCATGGGCTATAGCCCATGGTCTCGGAGCGATTTTGATGAAAAACGAGCATTTGAAAAAAAGACGAAATCACTCCGAAACCATGGGCTATAGCCCATCGTCTCGGAGTCATTTTCGTCTTTTTTTTTAATCCTCAAAAATGATGGAAAACGGCATGCTATAGTATGCCCTTCGAGACCATGGGCTATAGCCCATGGTCTCGGAGCGATTTTGATGAAAAACGAGCATTTGAAAAAAATGACGAAATCACTCCGAGACCATGGGCTATAGCCCATCGTCTCGGAGTCAGTTTCGTCTTTTTTTTTAATCCTCAAAAATGATGGAAAACGGCATGCTATAGTATGCCCTTCGAGACCATGGTCTCGGAGCGATTTTGATGAAAAACGAGCATTTGAAAAAAAGACGAAAATCACTCCGAGACCATGGGCTATAGCCCATCGTCTCGGAGTCATTTTCGTCTTTTTTTTAAATCCTCAAAAATGATGGAAAACGGCATGCTATAGTATGCCCTTCGAGACCATGGGCCATGGTCTCGGAGCGATTTTGATGAAAAACGAGCATTTGAAAAAAAGACGAAAATCACTCCGAGACCATGGGCTATAGCCCATCGTCTCGGAGTCATTTTCGTCTTTTTTTAAAATCCTCAAAAATTATGGAAAACGGCATGCTATAGTATGCTCTTCGAGACCATGGGCTATAGCCCATGGTCTCGGAGAGATTTTGATGAAAAACGAGCATTTGAAAAAAATATTAAAATCACTCCGAGACCATGGGCTATAGCCCATCGTCTCGGAGTCATTTTCGTCTTTTTTTGAAATCCTCAAAAATGATGGAAAACGGCATGCTATAGTATGCCCTTCGAGACCATGGGCTATAGCCCATGGTCTCGGAGCGATTTTGATGAAAAACGAGCATTTGAAAAAAAGACGAAAATCACTCCGAGACCATGGGCTATAGCCCATCGTCTCGGAGTCATTTTCGTCTTTTTTTTAAATCCTCAAAAATGATGGAAAACGGCATGCTATTGTATGCAGTTCGAGACCATGGGCTATAGCCCATCGTCTCGGAGCGATTTTGATGAAAAACGAGCATTTGAAAAAAAGACGAAATGCCGTTCGAGACCATGGGCTATAGCCCATGGTCTTGGACTGATTTTGATGAAAATCGATGGGCTATAGCCCATGGTCTCGGAGTGATTACGTCTTTTTTTTAAATCCTCAAAAATGATGGAAAACGGCATGCTATAGTATGCCGTTCGAGACCATGGGCTATAGCCCATGGTCTCGGAGCGATTTTGATGAAAAACGAGCATTTGAAAAAAAGACGAAAATCACTCCGAGACCATGGGCTATAGCCCATCGTCTCAGAGTCATTTTCGTCTTTTTTTAAATCCTCAAAAATGATGGAAAACGGCATGCTATAGTATGCCCTTCGAGACCATGGGCTATAGCCCATGGTCTCGGAGCGATTTTGATGAAAAACGAGCATTTGAAAAAAAGACGAAATCACTGCGAGACCATGGACTATAGCCCATCTTCTCGGAGTCATTTTCGTCTTTTTTTTTAATCCTCAAAAATGATGGAAAACGGCATGCTATAGTATGCCGTTCGAGACCATGGGCTATAGCCCATGGTCTCGGAGTCATTTTCGTCTTTTTTTAAAATCCTCAAAAATTATGGAAAACGGCATGGGCTATAGCCCATGGTCTCGGAGCGATTTTGATGAAAAACGAGCATTTGAAAAAAAGACGAAATCACTCCGAGACCATGGGCTATAGCCCATCGTCTCAGAGTCATTTTCGTATTTTTTTTAAAATCCTCAAAAATGATGGAAAACGGCATGCTATAGTATGCCGTTCGAGACCATGGGCTATAGCCCATGGTCTCGGAGCGATTTTGATGAAAAACGAGCATTTGAAAAAAAGACGAAAATCACTCCGAGACCATGGGCTATAGCCCATCGTCTCAGAGTCATTTTCGTCTTTTTTTTAAATCCTCAAAAATGATGGAAAACGGCATGCTATAGTATGCCCTTCGAGACCATGGGCTATAGCCCATGGTCTCGGAGCGATTTTGATGAAAAACGAGCATTTAAAAAAATGACGAAATCACTCCGAGACCATGGGCTATAGCCCATCGTCTCGGAGTCAGTTTCGTCTTTTTTTTAAATCCTCAAAAATGATGGAAAACGGCATGCTATAGTATGCCCTTCGAGACCATGGGCTATAGCCCATGGTCTCGGAGCGATTTTGATGAAAAACGAGCATTTGAAAAAAAGACGAAATCACTCCGAGACCATGGCCATCGTCTCGGAGTCATTTTCGTCTTTTTTTTTAATCCTCAAAAATGATGGAAAACGGCATGCTATAGTATGCCCTTCGAGACCATGGGCTATAGCCCATGGTCTCGGAGCGATTTTGATGAAAAACGAGCATTTGAAAAAAAGACGAAAATCACTCCGAGACCATGGGCTATAGCCCATCGTCTCGGAGTCAGTTTCGTCTTTTTTTTAAATCCTCAAAAATGATGGAAAACGGCATGCTATAGTATGCCCTTCGAGACCATGGGCTATAGCCCATGGTCTCGGAGCGATTTTGATGAAAAACGAGCATTTGAAAAAAAGACGAAATCACCCCGAGACCATGGCCATCGTCTCGGAGTCATTTTCGTCTTTTTTTTTAATCCTCAAAAATGATGGAAAACGGCATGCTATAGTATGCCCTTCGAGACCATGGGCTATAGCCCATGGTCTCGGAGCGATTTTGATGAAAAACGAGCATTTGAAAAAAATGACGAAATCACTCCGAGACCATGGGCTATAGCCCATCGTCTCGGAGTCAGTTTCGTCTTTTTTTTAAATCCTCAAAAATGATGGAAAACGGCATGCTATAGTATGCCCTTCGAGACCATGGGCTATAGCCCATGGTCTCGGAGCGATTTTGATGAAAAACGAGCATTTGAAAAAAAGACAAAAATCACTCCGAGACCATGGGCTATAGCCCATCGTCTCGGAGTCATTTTCGTATTTTTTTAAAATCCTCAAAAATTATGGAAAACGGCATGCTATAGTATGCCCTTCGAGACCATGGGCTATAGCCCATGGTCTCGGAGTCAGACCATGGGCTATAGCCCATGGTCTCGGAGCGATTTTGATGAAAAACGAGCATTTGAAAAGAAGACAAAAATCACTCCGAGACCATGGGCTATAGCCCATCGTCTCGGAGTCATTTTCGTTTTTTTTTTTAATCCTCAAAAATGATGGAAAACGGCATGCTATAGTATGCCCTTCGAGACCATGGGCTATAGCCCATGGTCTCGGAGCGATTTTGATGAAAAACGAGCATTTGAAAAAAAGACGAAAATCACTCCGAGACCATGGGCTATAGCCCATCGTCTCGGAGTCAGTTTCGTCTTTTTTTTAAATCCTCAAAAATGATGGAAAACGGCATGCTATAGTATGCCCTTCGAGACCATGGGCTATAGCCCATGGTCTCGGAGCGATTTTGATGAAAAACGAGCATTTGAAAAAAAGACGAAAATCACTCCGAGACCATGGGCTATAGCCCATCGTCTCGGAGTCATTTTCGTTTTTTTTTTTAATCCTCAAAAATGATGGAAAACGGCATGCTATAGTATGCCCTTCGAGACCATGGGCTATAGCCCATGGTCTCGGAGCAATTTTGATGAAAAACGAGCTTTTGAAAAAAAGACGAAATCACTCCGAGACCATGGGCTATAGCCCATCGTCTCGGAGTTATTTTCGACTTTTTTTTAAATCCTCAAAAATGATGGAAAACGGCATGCTATAGTATGCCCTTCGAGACCATGGGCTATAGCCCATGGTCTCGGAGCGATTTTGATGAAAAACGAGCATTTGAAAAAAATGACGAAATCACTCCGAGACCATGGGCTATAGCCCATCGTCTCGGAGTCAGTTTCGTCTTTTTTTTAATCCTCAAAAATGATGGAAAACGGCATGCTAGGCCTATAGTATGCCCTTCGAGACCATGGGCTATAGCCCATGGTCTCGGAGCGATTTTGATGAAAAACGAGCATTTGAAAAAAAGACGAAAATCACTCCGAGACCATGGGCTATAGCCCATCGTCTCGGAGTCATTTTCGTTTTTTTTTTAAATCCTCAAAAATGATGGAAAACGGCATGCTATAGTATGCCCTTCGAGACCATGGGCTATAGCCCATGGTCTCGGAGCGATTTTGATGAAAAACGAGCATTTGAAAAAAAGACGAAATCACTCCGAGACCATGGCCATCGTCTCGGAGTCATTTTCGTCTTTTTTTTAAATCCTCAAAAATGATGGAAAACGGCATGCTATAGTATGCCCTTCGAGACCATGGGCTATAGCCCATGGTCTCGGAGCGATTTTGATGAAAAACGAGCATTTGAAAAAAAGACGAAAATCACTCCGAGACCATGGGCTATAGCCCATCGTCTCGGAGTCATTTTCGTTTTTTTTTTTAATCCTCAAAAATGATGGAAAACGGCATGCTATAGTATGCCCTTCGGAGCGATTTTGATGAAAAACGAGCATTTAAAAAAATGACGAAATCACTCCGAGACCATGGGCTATAGCCCATCGTCTCGGAGTCAGTTTCGTCTTTTTTTTAAATCCTCAAAAATGATGGAAAACGGCATGCTATAGTATGCCCTTCGAGACCATGGGCTATAGCCCATGGTCTCGGAGAGATTTTGATGAAAAACGAGCATTTGAAAAAAAGACGAAATCACTCCGAGACCTTGGGCTATAGCCCATCGTCTCGGAGTCATTTTCGTTTTTTTTTTAAATCCTCAAAAATGATGGAAAACGGCATGCTATAGTATGCCCTTCGAGACCATGGGCTATAGCCCATGGTCTCGGAGCGATTTTGATGAAAAACGAGCATTTGAAAAAAAGACGAAATCACTCCGAGACCATGGCCATCGTCTCGGAGTCATTTTCGTCTTTTTTTTAAATCCTCAAAAATGATGGAAAACGGCATGCTATAGTATGCCCTTCGAGACCATGGGCTATAGCCCATGGTCTCGGAGCGATTTTGATGAAAAACGAGCATTTGAAAAAAATTACGAAATCACTCCGAGACCATGGGCTATAGCCCATCGTCTCGGAGTCAGTTTCGTCTTTTTTTTAAATCCTCAAAAATGATGGAAAACGGCATGCTATAGTATGCCCTTCGAGACCATGGGCTATAGCCCATGGTCTCGGAGCGATTTTGATGAAAAACGAGCATTTGAAAAAAAGACAAAAATCACTCCGAGACCATGGGCTATAGCCCATCGTCTCGGAGTCATTTTCGTATTTTTTTAAAATCCTCAAAAATGATGGAAAACGGCATGCTATAGTATGCCCTTCGAGACCATGGGCTATAGCCCATGGTCTCGGAGCGATTTTGATGAAAAACGAGCATTTGAAAAAAAGACGAAAATCACTCCGAGACCATGGGCTATAGCCCATCGTCTCGGAGTCAGTTTCGTCTTTTTTTTAAATCCTCAAAAATGATGGAAAACGGCATGCTATAGTATGCCCTTCGAGACCATGGGCTATAGCCCATGGTCTCGGAGCGATTTTGATGAAAAACGAGCATTTGAAAAAAAGACGAAATCACTCCGAGACCATGGCCATCGTCTCGGAGTCATTTTCGTCTTTTTTTTTAATCCTCAAAAATGATGGAAAACGGCATGCTATAGTATGCCCTTCGAGACCATGGGCTATAGCCCATGGTCTCGGAGCGATTTTGATGAAAAACGAGCATTTGAAAAAAATGACGAAATCACTCCGAGACCATGGGCTATAGCCCATCGTCTCGGAGTCAGTTTCGTCTTTTTTTTAAATCCTCAAAAATGATGGAAAACGGCATGCTATAGTATGCCCTTCGAGACCATGGGCTATAGCCCATGGTCTCGGAGCGATTTTGATGAAAAACGAGCATTTGAAAAAAAGACAAAAATCACTCCGAGACCATGGGCTATAGCCCATCGTCTCGGAGTCATTTTCGTATTTTTTTAAAATCCTCAAAAATGATGGAAAACGGCATGCTATAGTATGCCCTTCGAGACCATGGGCTATAGCCCATGGTCTCGGAGCGATTTTGATGAAAAACGAGCATTTGAAAAAAAGACGAAATCACTCCGAGACCATGGCCATCGTCTCGGAGTCATTTTCGTCTTTTTTTTAAATCCTCAAAAATGATGGAAAACGGGATGCTATAGTATGCCCTTCGAGACCATGGGCTATAGCCCATGGTCTCGGAGCGATTTTGATGAAAAACGAGCATTTGAAAAAAAGACGAAAATCACTCCGAGACCATGGGCTATAGCCCATCGTCTCGGAGTCAGTTTCGTCTTTTTTTTAAATCCTCAAAAATGATGGAAAACGGCATGCTATAGTATGCCCTTCGAGACCATGGGCTATAGCCCATGGTCTCGGAGCGATTTTGATGAAAAACGAGCATTTGAAAAAAAGACGAAAATCACTCCGAGACCATGGGCTATAGCCCATCGTCTCGGAGTCAGTTTCGTCTTTTTTTTAAATCCTCAAAAATGATGGAAAACGGCATGCTATAGTATGCCCTTCGAGACCATGGGCTATAGCCCATGGTCTCGGAGCGATTTTGATGAAAAACGAGCATTTGAAAAAAAGACGAAATCACTCCGAGACCATGGCCATCGTCTCGGAGTCATTTTCGTCTTTTTTTTAAATCCTCAAAAATGATGGAAAACGGCATGCTATAGTATGCCCTTCGAGACCATGGGCTATAGCCCATGGTCTCGGAGCGATTTTGATGAAAAACGAGCATTTGAAAAAAATGACGAAATCACTCCGAGACCATGGGCTATAGCCCATCGTCTCGGAGTCAGTTTCGTCTTTTTTTTAAATCCTCAAAAATGATGGAAAACGGCATGCTATAGTATGCCCTTCGAGACCATGGGCTATAGCCCATGGTCTCGGAGCGATTTTGATGAAAAACGAGCATTTGAAAAAAAGACAAAAATCACTCCGAGACCATGGGCTATAGCCCATCGTCTCGGAGTCATTTTCGTATTTTTTTAAAATCCTCAAAAATTATGGAAAACGGCATGCTATAGTATGCCCTTCGAGACCATGGGCTATAGCCCATGGTCTCGGAGCGATTTTGATGAAAAACGAGCATTTGAAAAAAAGACGAAAATCACTCCGAGACCATGGGCTATAGCCCATCGTCTCGGAGTCATTTTCGTTTTTTTTTTTAATCCTCAAAAATGATGGAAAACGGCATGCTATAGTATGCCCTTCGAGACCATGGGCTATAGCCCATGGTCTCGGAGCAATTTTGATGAAAAACGAGCATTTGAAAAAAAAACGAAATCACTCCGAGACCATGGGCTATAGCCCATCGTCTCGGAGTTATTTTCGTCTTTTTTTTAAATCCTCAAAAATGATGGAAAACGGCATGCTATAGTATGCCCTTCGAGACCATGGGCTATAGCCCATGGTCTCGGAGCGATTTTGATGAAAAACGAGCATTTGAAAAAAATGACGAAATCACTCCGAGACCATGGGCTATAGCCCATCGTCTCGGAGTCAGTTTCCTCTTTTTTTTTAATCCTCAAAAATGATGGAAAACGGCATGCTAGGCCTATAGTATGCCCTTCGAGACCATGGGCTATAGCCCATGGTCTCGGAGCGATTTTGATGAAAAACGAGCATTTGAAAAAAAGACGAAAATCACTCCGAGACCATGGGCTATAGCCCATCGTCTCGGAGTCATTTTCGGGTTTTTTTTAAATCCTCAAAAATGATGGAAAACGGCATGCTATAGTATGCCCTTCGAGACCATGGGCTATAGCCCATGGTCTCGGAGCGATTTTGATGAAAAACGAGCATTTGAAAAAAAGACGAAATCACTCCGAGACCATGGCCATCGTCTCGGAGTCATTTTCGTCTTTTTTTTAAATCCTCAAAAATGATGGAAAACGGCATGCTATAGTATGCCCTTCGAGACCATGGGCTATAGCCCATGGTCTCGGAGCGATTTTGATGAAAAACGAGCATTTGAAAAAAAGACGAAAATCACTCCGAGACCATGGGCTATAGCCCATCGTCTCGGAGTCATTTTCGTTTTTTTTTTTAATCCTCAAAAATGATGGAAAACGGCATGCTATAGTATGCCCTTCGAGACCATGGGCTATAGCCCATGGTCTCGGAGCGATTTTGATGAAAAACGAGCATTTGAAAAAAAGACGAAATCACTCCGAGACCATGGGCTATAGCCCATCGTCTCGGAGTCATTTTCGTCTTTTTTTTAAATCCTCAAAAATGATGGAAAACGGCATGCTATAGTATGCCCTTCGAGACCATGGGCTATAGCCCATGGTCTCGGAGCGATTTTGATGAAAAACGAGCATTTGAAAAAAATGACGAAATCACTCCGAGACCATGGGCTGTAGCCCATCGTCTCGGAGTCATTTTCGTCTTTTTTTTAAATCCTCAAAAATGATGGAAAACGGCATGCTATAGTATGCCCTTCGAGACCATGGGCTATAGCCCATGGTCTCGGAGCGATTTTTATGAAAAACGAGCATTTGAAAAAAAGACGAAAATCACTCCGAGACCATGGGCTATAGCCCATCGTCTCGGAGTCATTTTCGTCTTTTTTTTAAATCCTCAAAAATGATGGAAAACGGCATGCTATAGTATGCCCTTCGAGACCATGGGCTATAGCCCATGGTCTCGGAGCGATTTTGATGAAAAACGAGCATTTGAAAAAAAGACGAAATCACTCCGAAACCATGGGCTATAGCCCATCGTCTCGGAGTAATTTTCGTCTTTTTTTTTAATCCTCAAAAATGATGGAAAACGGCATGCTATAGTATGCCCTTCGAGACCATGGGCTATAGCCCATGGTCTCGGAGCGATTTTGATGAAAAACGAGCATTTGAAAAAAAGACGAAATCACTCCGAGACCATGGGCTATAGCCCATCGTCTCAGAGTCATTTTCGTCTTTTTTTTAAATCCTCAAAAATGATGGAAAACGGCATGCTATAGTATGCCCTTCGAGACCATGGGCTATAGCCCATGGTCTCGGAGCGATTTTGATGAAAAACGAGCATTTGAAAAAAAGACGAAATCACTGCGAGACCATGGGCTATAGCCCATCTTCTCGGAGTCATTTTTGTCTTTTTTTTTTATCCTCAAAAATGATGGAAAACGGCATGCTATAGTATGCCCTTCGAGACCATGGGCTATAGCCCATGGTCTCGGAGCGATTTTGATAAAAAACGAGCATTTGAAAAAAATGACGAAATCACTCCGAGACCATGGGCTATAGCCCATCGTCTCGGAGTCAGTTTCGTCTTTTTTTTAAATCCTCAAAAATGATGGAAAACGGCATGCTATAGTATGCCCTTCGAGACCATGGGCTATAGCCCATGGTCTCGGAGAGATTTTGATGAAAAACGAGCATTTGAAAAAAAGACGAAATCACTCCGAGACCATGGGCTATAGCCCATCGTCTCGGAGTCATTTTCGTTTTTTTTTTAAATCCTCAAAAATGATGGAAAACGGCATGCTATAGTATGCCCTTCGAGACCATGGGCTATAGCCCATGGTCTCGGAGCGATTTTGATGAAAAACGAGCATTTGAAAAAAAAAACGAAATCACTCCGAGACCATGGGCTATAGCCCATCGTCTCGGAGTCATTTTCGTCTTTTTTTTAAATCCTCAATAATGATGGAAAACGGCATGCTATAGTATGCCCTTCGAGACCATGGGCTATAGCCCATGGTCTCGGAGCGATTTTGATGAAAAACGAGCATTTGAAAAAAATGACGAAATCACTCCGAGACCATGGGCTATAGCCCATCGTCTCGGAGTCAGTTTCGTCTTTTTTTTAAATCCTCAAAAATGATGGAAAACGGGATGCTATAGTACGCCCTTCGAGACCATGGGCTATAGCCCATGGTCTCGGAGCGATTTTGATGAAAAACGAGCATTTGAAAAAAAGACGAAAATCACTCCGAGACCATGGGCTATAGCCCATCGTCTCGGAGTCATTTTCGTCTTTTTTTAAAATCCTCAAAAATGATGGAAAACGGCATGCTATAGTATGCCCTTCGAGACCATGGGCTATAGCCCATGGTCTCGGAGCGATTTTGATGAAAAACGAGCATTTGAAAAAAATATTAAAATCACTCCGAGACCATGGGCTATAGCCCATCGTCTCGGAGTCATTTTCGTCTTTTTTTTAAATCCTCAAAAATGATGGAAAACGGCATGCTATAGTATGCCCTTCGAGACCATGGGCTATAGCCCATGGTCTCGGAGCGATTTTGATGAAAAACGAGCATTTGAAAAAAAGACGAAATCACTCCGAAACCATGGGCTATAGCCCATCGTCTCGGAGTCATTTTCGTCTTTTTTTTAAATCCTCAAAAATGATGGAAAACGGCATGCTATAGTATGCCCTTCGAGACCATGGGCTATAGCCCATGGTCTCGGAGCGATTTTGATGAAAAACGAGCATTTGAAAAAAATGACGAAATCACTCCGAGACCATGGGCTATAGCCCATCGTCTCGGAGTCAGTTTCGTCTTTTTTTTAAATCCTCAAAAATGATGGAAAACGGCATGCTATAGTATGCCCTTCGAGACCATGGGCTATAGCCCATGGTCTCGGAGCGATTTTGATGAAAAACGAGCATTTGAAAAAAAGACGAAAATCACTCCGAGACCATGGGCTATAGCCCATCGTCTCGGAGTCATTTTCGTCTTTTTTTTAAATCCTCAAAAATTATGGAAAACGGCATGCTATAGTATGCCCTTCGAGACCATGGGCTATAGCCCATGGTCTCGGAGCGATTTTGATGAAAAACGAGCATTTGAAAAAAAGACGAAAATCACTCCGAGACCATGGCCTATAGCCCATCGTCTCGGAGTCATTTTCGTCTTTTTTTAAAATCCTCAAAAATGATGGAAAACGGCATGCTATAGTATGCCCTTCGAGACCATGGGCTATAGCCCATGGTCTCGGAGCGATTTTGATGAAAAACGAGCATTTGAAAAAAAGACGAAAATCACTCCGAGACCATGGGCTATAGCCCATCGTCTCGGAGTCATTTTCGTCTTTATTTAAAATCCTCAAAAATGATGGAAAACGGCATGCTATAGTATGCCCTTTGAGACCATGGGCTATAGCCCATTTTCTCGGAGCGATTTTGATGAAAAACGAGCATTTGAAAAAAAGACGAAATTCACTCCGAGACCATGTGCTATAGCCCATCGTCTCGGAGTCATTTTCGTCTTTTTTTAAAATCCTCAAAAATTATGGAAAACGGCATGCTATAGTATGCCCTTCGAGACCATGGGCTATAGCCCATGGTCTCGGAGAGATTTTGATGAAAAACGAGCATTTGAAAAAAATATTAAAATCACTCCGAGACCATGGGCTATAGCCCATCGTCTCGGAGTCATTTTCGTCTTTTTTTTAAATCCTCAAAAATGATGGAAAACGGCATGCTATAGTATGCCCTTCGAGACCATGGGCTATAGCCCATGGTCTCGGAGCGATTTTGATGAAAAACGAGCATTTGAAAAAAATGACGAAATCACTCCGAGACCATGGGCTATAGCCCATCGTCTCGGAGTCAGTTTCGTCTTTTTTTTAAATCCTCAAAAATGATGGAAAACGGCATGCTATAGTATGCCCTTCGAGACCATGGGCTATAGCCCATGGTCTCGGAGCGATTTTGATGAAAAACGAGCATTTGAAAAAAAGACAAAAATCACTCCGAGACCATGGGCTATAGCCCATCGTCTCGGAGTCATTTTCGTCTTTTTTTAAAATCCTCAAAAATTATGGAAAACGGCATGCTATAGTATGCCCTTCGAGACCATGGGCTATAGCCCATGGTCTCGGAGTCAGACCATGGGCTATAGCCCATGGTCTCGGAGCGATTTTGATGAAAAACGAGCATTTGAAAAAAAGACGAAAATCACTCCGAGACCATGGGCTATAGCCCATCGTCTCGGAGTCATTTTCGTTTTTTTTTTAAATCCTCAAAAATGATGGAAAACGGCATGCTATAGTATGCCCTTCGAGACCATGGGCTATAGCCCATGGTCTCGGAGCGATTTTGATGAAAAACGAGCATTTGAAAAAAAGACGAAAATCACTCCGAGACCATGGGCTATAGCCCATGGTCTCGGAGTCATTTTCGTTTTTTTTTTTAATCCTCAAAAATGATGGAAAACGGCATGCTATAGTATGCCCTTCGAGACCATGGGCTATAGCCCATGGTCTCGGAGCGATTTTGATGAAAAACGAGCATTTGAAAAAAAGACGAAATCACTCCGAGACCATGGGCTATAGCCCATCGTCTCGGAGTCATTTTCGTCTTTTTTTTAAATCCTCAAAAATGATGGAAAACGGCATGCTATAGTATGCCCTTCGAGACCATGGGCTATAGCCCATGGTCTCGGAGCGATTTTGATGAAAAACGAGCATTTGAAAAAAAGACGAAAATCACTCCGAGACCATGGGCTATAGCCCATCTTCTCGGAGTCATTTTCGTCTTTTTTTAAAATCCTCAAAAATGATGGAAAACGGCATGCTATAGTATGCCCTTCGAGACCATGGGCTATAGCCCATGGTCTCGGAGCGATTTTGATGAAAAACGAGCATTTGAAAAAAATGACGAAATCACTCCGAGACCATGGGCTATAGCCCATCGTCTCGGAGTCAGTTTCGTCTTTTTTTAAAATCCTCAAAAATGTTGGAAAACGGCATGCTATAGTATGCCCTTCGAGACCATGGGCTATAGCCCATGGTCTCGGAGCGATTTTGATGAAAAACGAGCATTTGAAAAAAAGACGAAATCACTCCGAAACCATGGGCTATAGCCCATCGTCTCGGAGTAATTTTCGTCTTTTTTTTTAATCCTCAAAAATGATGGAAAACGGCATGCTATAGTATGCCCTTCGAGACCATGGGCTATAGCCCATGGTCTCGGAGCGATTTTGATGAAAAACGAGCATTTGAAAAAAAGACAAAATCACTCCGAGACCATGGGCTATAGCCCATCGTCTCGGGGTCATTTTCGTCTTTTTTTTAAATCCTCAAAAATGATGGAAAACGGCATGCTATAGTATGCCCTTCGAGACCATGGGCTATAGCCCATCGTCTCGGAGTCATTTTCGTCTTTTTTTCTAATCCTCAAAAATGATGGAAAACGGCATGCTATAGTATGCCCTTCGAGACCATGGGCTATAGCCCATGGTCTCGGAGAGATTTTGATGAAAAACGAGCATTTGAAAAAAATATTAAAATCACTCCGAGACCATGGGCTATAGCCCATCGTCTCGGAGTCATTTTCGTCTTTTTTTTAAATCCTCAAAAATGATGGAAAACGGCATGCTATAGTATGCCCTTCGAGACCATGGGCTATAGCCCATGGTCTCGGAGCGATTTTGATGAAAAACGAGCATTTGAAAAAAAGAGGAAATCACTCCGAAACCATGGGCTATAGCCCATCGTCTCGGAGTCATTTTCGTCTTTTTTTCTAATCCTCAAAAATTATGGAAAACGGCATGCTATAGTATGCCCTTCGAGACCATGGGCTATAGCCCATGGTCTCGGAGCGATTTTGATGAAAAACGAGCATTTGAAAAAAAGACGAAATTACTCCGAGACCATGGGCTATAGCCCATCGTCTCGGAGTCATTTTCGTCTTTTTTTTAAATCCTCAAAAATGATGGAAAACGGCATGCTATAGTATGCCCTTCGAGACCATGGGCTATAGCCCATGGTCTCGGAGCGATTTTGATGAAAAACGAGCATTTGAAAAAAATGACGAAATCACTCCGAGACCATGGGCTATAGCCCATCGTCTCGGAGTCAGTTTCGTCTTTTTTTTAAATCCTCAAAAATGATGGAAAACGGCATGCTATAGTATGCCCTTCGAGACCATGGGCTATAGCCCATGGTCTCGGAGCGATTTTGATGAAAAACGAGCATTTGAAAAAAAGACGAAAATCACTCCGAGACCATGGGCTATAGCCCATCGTCTCGGAGTCATTTTCGTCTTTTTTTTAAAATCCTCAAAAATTATGGAAAACGGCATGCTATAGTATGCCCTTCGAGACCATGGGCTATAGCCCATGGTCTCGGAGAGATTTTGATGAAAAACGAGCATTTGAAAAAAATATAAAATCACTCCGAGACCATGGGCTATAGCCCATCGTCTCAGAGTCATTTTCGTCTTTTTTTTAAATCCTCAAAAATTATGGAAAACGGCATGCTATAGTATGCCCTTCGAGACCATGGGCTATAGCCCATGGTCTCGGAGCGATTTTGATGAAAAACGAGCATTTGAAAAAAAGACGAAAATCACTCCGAGACCATGGCCTATAGCCCATCGTCTCGGAGTCATTTTCGTCTTTTTTTAAAATCCTCAAAAATGATGGAAAACGGCATGCTATAGTATGCCCTTCGATACCATGGGCTATAGCCCATGGTCTCGGAGCGATTTTGATGAAAAACGAGCATTTGAAAAAAAGACGAAAATCACTCCGAGACCATGGGCTATAGCCCATCGTCTCGGAGTCATTTTCGTCTTTTTTTAAAATCCTCAAAAATGATGGAAAACGGCATGCTATAGTATGCCCTTCGAGACCATGGGCTATACCCCATGGTCTCGGAGCGATTTTGATGAAAAACGAGCATTTGAAAAAAAGACGAAAATCACTCCGAGACCATGGGCTATAGCCCATCGTCTCGGAGTCATTTTCGTCTTTTTTTAAAATCCTCAAAAATTATGGAAAACGGCATGCTATAGTATGCCCTTCGAGACCATGGGCTATAGCCCATGGTCTCGGAGAGATTTTGATGAAAAACGAGCATTTGAAAAAAATATTAAAATCACTCCGAGACCATGGGCTATAGCCCATCGTCTCGGAGTCATTTTCGTCTTTTTTTTAAATCCTCAAAAATGATGGAAAACGGCATGCTATAGTATGCCCTTCGAGACCATGGGCTATAGCCCATGGTCTCGGAGCGATTTTGATGAAAAACGAGCATTTGAAAAAAAGACGAAATCACTCCGAAACCATGGGCTATAGCCCATCGTCTCGGAGTCATTTTCGTCTTTTTTTTTAATCCTCAAAAATGATGGAAAACGGCATGCTATAGTATGCCCTTCGAGACCATGGGCTATAGCCCATGGTCTCGGAGCGATTTTGATGAAAAACGAGCATTTGAAAAAAAGACGAAATCACTCCGAGACCATGGGCTATAGCCCATCGTCTCGGAGTCATTTTCGTCTTTTTTTTAAATCCTCAAAAATGATGGAAAACGGCATGCTATAGTATGCCCTTCGAGACCATGGGCTATAGCCCATGGTCTCGGAGCGATTTTGATGAAAAACGAGCATTTGAAAAAAATGACGAAATCACTCCGAGACCATGGGCTATAGCCCATCGTCTCGGAGTCAGTTTCGTCTTTTTTTAAAATCCTCAAAAATGATGGAAAACGGCATGCTATAGTATGCCCTTCGAGACCATGGGCTATAGCCCATGGTCTCGGAGCGATTTTTGATGAAAAACGAGCATTTGAAAAAAAGACGAAAATCACTCCGAGACCATGGGCTATAGCCCATCGTCTCGGAGTCATTTTCGTCTTTTTTTAAAATCCTCAAAAATTATGGAAAACGGCATGCTATAGTATGCCCTTCGAGACCATGGGCTATAGCCCATGGTCTCGGAGAGATTTTGATGAAAAACGAGCATTTGAAAAAAATATTAAAATCACTCCGAGACCATGGGCTATAGCCCATCGTCTCGGAGTCATTTTCGTCTTTTTTTTAAATCCTCAAAAATTATGGAAAACGGCATGCTATAGTATGCCCTTCGAGACCATGGGCTATAGCCCATGGTCTCGGAGCGATTTTGATGAAAAACGAGCATTTGAAAAAAAGACGAAAATGACTCCGAGACCATGGCCTATAGCCCATTATCTCGGAGTCATTTTCGTCTTTTTTTAAAATCCTCAAAAATGATGGAAAACGGCATGCTATAGTATGCCCTTCGAGACCATGGGCTATAGCCCATGGTCTCGGAGCGATTTTGATGAAAAACGAGCATTTGAAAAAAAGACGAAAATCACTCCGAGACCATGGGCTATAGCCCATCGTCTCGGAGTCATTTTCGTCTTTTTTTAAAATCCTCAAAAATGATGGAAAACGGCATGCTATAGTATGCCCTTCGAGACCATGGGCTATAGCCCATGGTCTCGGAGCGATTTTGATGAAAAACGAGCATTTGAAAAAAAGACGAAAATCACTCCGAGCGATTTTGATGAAAAACGAGCATTTGAAAAAAAGACGAAATCACTCCGAGACCATGGGCTATAGCCCATCGTCTCGGAGTCATTTTCGTCTTTTTTTAAAATCCTCAAAAATGATGGAAAACGGCATGCTATAGTATGCCCTTCGAGACCATGGGCTATAGCCCATGGTCTCGGAGCGATTTTGATGAAAAACGAGCATTTGAAAAAAATGACGAAATCACTCCGAGACCATGGGCTATAGCCCATCGTCTCGGAGTCAGTTTCGTCTTTTTTTTAAATCCTCAAAAATGATGGAAAACGGCATGATATAGTATGCCCTTCGAGACCATGGGCTATAGCCCATAGTCTCGGAGCGATTTTGATGAAAAACGAGCATTTGAAAAAAATACGAAAATCACTCCGAGACCATGGGCTAAGCCCATCGTCTCGGAGTCATTTTCGTCTTTTTTTTAAATCCTCAAAAATTATGGAAAACGGCATGCTATAGTATGCCCTTCGGAGAGATTTTGATGAAAAACGAGCATTTGAAAAAAATATTAAAATCACTCCGAGACCATGGGCTATAGCCCATCGTCTCGGAGTCATTTTCGTCTTTTTTTTAAATCCTCAAAAATGATGGAAAACGGCATGCTATAGTATGCCCTTCGAGACCATGGGCTATAGCCCATGGTCTCGGAGCGATTTTGATGAAAAACGAGCATTTGAAAAAAAGACAAAAATCACTCCGAGACCATGGGCTATAGCCCATCGTCTCGGAGTCATTTTCGTCTTTTTTTAAAATCCTCAAAAATGATGGAAAACGGCATGCTATAGTATGCCCTTCGAGACCATGGGCTATAGCCCATGGTCTCGGAGCGATTTTGATGAAAAACGAGCATTTGAAAAAAAGACGAAAATCACTCCGAGACCATGGGCTATAGCCCATCGTCTCGGAGTCAGTTTCGTCTTTTTTTTAAATCCTCAAAAATGATGGAAACGGCATGCTATTGTATGCCCTCCGACACCATGGACTATAGCCTTTCGCTTTTCCGCGATTTTCACCTTTTTTCAAATCCTCTGAAATCGTGAAAAACGACATACTATAGCATGCCCTCCGAGACCATGGACTATAGCCTTTCGCTTTCCGTGATTTTCACCATTTTTTCAAATCCTCTGAAATGGTGAAAAACAACATACTATAGCATGCCCTCCGAGACCATGGACTATAGCCTGTCGCTTTTCAGTGATTTTCACATTTTTTTCAAATCCTCCGAAACCGTGAAAAAGGCCACCCTGTAGCATGTGCTCCGAGACCATGGACTATAGCCTGTCGCTTTTCAGTGATTTTCACCTTTTTTTCAAATCCTCCGAAACCGTGTAAAATGCCACCCTGTAGCATGTGCTCCGAGACCATGGACTATAGCCTGTCGCTTTTCAGTGATTTTCACCTTTTTTTCAAATCCTCCGAAACCGTGTAAAATGCCACCCTGTAGCATGTGCTCCGAGACCATGGACTATAGACTGTCGCTTTTTTGTGATTTTCACCTTTTTTTCAAATCCTCCGAAACCGTGAAAAATGGCACCCTGTAGCATGTGCTCCGAGACCATGGACTATAGCCTGTCGCTTTTCAGTGATTTTCACCTTTTGTTCAAATCCTCCGAAACCGTGAAAAATGCCACCCTGTAGCATGTGCTCCGAGACCATGGACTATAGCCTGTCGCTTTTCAGTGATTTTCACCTTTTGTTCAAATCCTCCGAAACCGTGAAAATTGCCACCCTGTAGCATGTGCTCCGAGACCATGGACTATAGCCTGTCGCTTTTCAGTGATTTTCACCTTTTTTTCAAATCCTCCGAAACCGTGAAAAATGCCACCCTGTAGCATGTGCTCCGAGACCATGGACTATAGCCTGTCGCTTTTCAGTGATTTTCACCTTTTGTTCAAATCCTCCGAAACCGTGAAAAATGCCACCCTGTAGCATGTGCTCCGAGACCATGGACTATAGCCTGTCGCTTTTCAGTGATTTTCACCTTTTTTTCAAATCCTCCAAAACCGTGAAAAATGCCACCCTGTAGCATGTGCTCCGAGACCATGGACTATAGCCTGTCGCTTTTCAGTGATTTTCACCTTTTTTTCAAATCCTCCGAAACCGTGAAAAATGGCACCCTGTAGCATGTGCTCCGAGACCATGGACTATAGCCTGTCGCTTTTCAGTGATTTTCACCTTTTGTTCAAATCCTCCGAAACCGTGAAAAATGCCACCCTGTAGCATGTGCTCCGAGACCATGGACTATAGCCTGTCGCTTTTCAGTGATTTTCACTTTTTGTTCAAATCCTCCGAAACCGTGAAAAATGCCACCCTGTAGCATGTGCTCCGAGACCATGGACTATAGCCTGTCGCTTTTCAGTGATTTTCACCTTTTGTTCAAATCCTCCGAAACCGTGAAAAATGCCAACCTGTAGCATGTGCTCCGAGACCATGGACTATAGCCTGTCGCTTTTCAGTGATTTTCGCCTTTTTTTCAAATCCTCCGAAACCGTGAAAAATGCCACCCTGTAGCATGTGCTCCGAGACCATGGACTATAGCCTGTCGCTTTTCAGTGATTTTCACCTTTTGTTCAAATCCTCCGAAACCGTGAAAAATGCCACCCTGTAGCATGTGCTCCGAGACCATGGACTATATAGCCTGTCGCTTTTCAGTGATTTTCACCTTTTGTTCAAATCCTCCGAAACCGTGAACTTTCGCTTTTCCTTGATTTTCACCTTTTTTCAAATCCTCAATGATGAAGAATTGCACAGAAATGTAAATACAACACATTGAGCAGGGCACTGCAGGGAGTTGAACCATGTAAATACAACACATTGAGCAGAGCACTGCAGGGAGTTGAACCATGTAAATACAACACATTGAGCAGAGCACTGCAGGGAGTTGAACCATGTAAATACAACACATTGAGCAGAGCACTGCAGGGAGTTGAACCATGTAAATACAACACATTGAGCAGAGCACTGCAGGGAGTTGAACCATGTAAATACAACACATTGAGCAGAGCACTGCAGGGACTTGAACCATGTAAATACAACACATTGAGCAGAGCACTGCAGGGAGTTGAACCATGTAAATACAACACATTGAGCAGGGCACTGCAGGGAGTTGAACCATGTAAATACAACACATTGAGCAGGGCACTGCAGGGAGTTGAACCATGTAAATACAACACATTGAGCAGGGCACCGCAGGGAGTTGAACCATGTAAATACAACACATTGAGCAGAGCACTGCAGGGAGTTGAACCATGTAAATACAACACATTGAGCAGGGCACTGCAGGGAGTTGAACCATGTAAATACAACACATTGAGCAGGGCACTGCAGGGAGTTGAACCATGTAAATACAACACATTGAGCAGGGCGCTGCAGGGAGTTGAACCATGTAAATACAACACATTGAGCAGAGCACTGCAGGGAGTTGAACCATGTAAATACAACACATTGAGCAGGGCACTGCAGGGAGTTGAACCATGTAAATACAACACATTGAGCAGGGCACTGCAGGGAGTTGAACCATGTAAATACAACACATTGAGCAGGGCACTGCAGGGAGTTGAACCATGTAAATACAACACGTTGAGCAGAGCACTGCAGGGAGTTGAACCATGTAAATACAACACATTGAGCAGGGCACTGCAGGGAGTTGAACCATGTAAATACAACACATTGAGCAGGGCACTGCAGGGAGTTGAACCATGTAAATACAACACATTGAGCAGGGCGCTGCAGGGAGTTGAACCATGTAAATACAACACATTGAGCAGGGCACTGCAGGGAGTTGAACCATGTAAATACAACACATTGAGCAGGGCACTGCAGGGAGTTGAACCATGTAAATACAACACATTGAGCAGAGCACTGCAGGGAGTTGAACCATGTAAATACAACACATTGAGCAGAGCACTGCAGGGAGTTGAACCATGTAAATACAACACATTGAGCAGAGCACTGCAGGGAGTTGAACCATGTAAATACAACACATTGAGCAGAGCACTGCAGGGAGTTGAACCATGTAAATACAACACATTGAGCAGGGCACTGCAGGGAGTTGAACCATGTAAATACAACACATTGAGCAGGGCACTGCAGGGAGTTGAACCATGTAAATACAACACATTGAGCAGGGCACTGCAGGGAGTTGAACCATGTAAATACAACACATTGAGCAGAGCACTGCAGGGAGTTGAACCATGTAAATACAACACATTGAGCAGGGCACTGCAGGGAGTTGAACCATGTAAATACAACACATTGAGCAGGGCACTGCAGGGAGTTGAACCATGTAAATACAACACATTGAGCAGGGCACTGCAGGGAGTTGAACCCCGTTCCGGTAAACCAGAAGTATGACACCAGTGCCTTAGTTTTTGTGTTGTTGTCATGTACAGGTCCATTCGTTGAAATGTAAAATGTACATTTCAACAGTAAAGTAATATATAAAGAAGAAAAACATAGGACAAAACAAAAAAAATGAATTACCGGTATTTGCTATGATTTTTTTTAACTTTCTCTTGCCGACCTCACACATTTCATTCGATGATTAACAAAAAAACAGTGTTGGACCTGTAAGGGTCCATTTGGTTACACGTGCGTATGCGTGCATGTGCACGTGTATGTGTGTGTGCGTGTGTGCACGCTTCGATAACCAGTGTTGGACCTTCCCATTTTGTTTCATCTGTACACTCTGACAGACCTGTAAGGGTCCATTTGGTTACATGTTTTACACTCTCAGAGTTACATTTGGTTAGCATGTGCGTGCACGCCGTCTGTGCGTGTGCATGTGTGTGTGCGTGTGTGCACGCTTTAAGTACAGCAGAAAAAGTACAAGTCAAACGCAATTTTTGTTTTCACTGTGAGTGTCTTAGACATTGAGTTACGCCCTGTGCGATCGTGGTATTGGTACGATAACAAATGTTGTTATAAGAGCGAGGTAAGAATTGTGTTCCTGAAGAGAATATCAATGTTGCATTGAAAAGATAGGACAGGACGGTACTCTGGTATAAAGATAGGAGGACAGGACGGTACTCTGGTCGCTTTAAGCGCTGTAGTTCACATTCAGAAGGTGTCTGTGGTCTGGTAATCACATTGTGTGAAAGGCACCTCCCCCCGCACCACCCAACAAGCAGACTTCCAGAAGATTGAGTCTGTCCTTGAAAGTGCCCTCCAAGAAATGTCAAGCTACTACAATACAACCACCTGAAACCCAACCCATCAAAAACCCAACTATGCAGCTTCCACCTGAGGAACCGAGACGCGAAAAAAGAACTGAGCGTCACTTGGGATGGTCACAAACTCTCCAACCATACCCTCCCCATGTATCTTGGAGTTACACTGGACAGGACACTCTCCTTCAAAAAACACCTGGAGAACACAAAAGCCAAGGTCAACACCCACAATAACATCCTAGTGGGGCGCAGACCCACAAACAATCCGTGCAACTGCCATGGATGGCCCTGTCTTTCACTACAGCAGAGTATGCCTGCTCAAGCTGGAGCCGATCACGTGCCTTTATGCGGTCCCCCCCGCACATCAGACGACTGTGTATCGCTCAAGATGAACACAGGAGATAGACAGTGAAGTTGGGGATGAACGGAGGAAAGTCTGGAAGGAAATGATAGAGAACACCAACATGACAATAAACAGCAGGAAGGCATGGGCCACAATACGCCTTCTTGGCAAAGACCACATCACCCATAATCACAATGGTCACAGCAAACTCTGTTGCATCACAACTGGTGGCCAAAAGTCGTAACAAACACCGCTGCCGACCCACAGGAGAACACCATCACACAGTGGTATCAGACCAACCACAATCAGCCAGCCCTCAAACCAAACCCTTCGACCTAGAAGAACTCAAAACTGCAATGGGAAAGTTGAAATCTGGAAAAGTAGCAGGGATTGATGACATAATGGCAGAATGATACAGCACCTGGGACCTAACGCAAAGACCTGGCTCCTGGGGATGCTGAACACATGCATGGCACAGAAAACCATCCCTTCTGTCTGGAGAAAGGCCAAAGTGGTTGCAATCCCCAAACATGGCAAAGACCCATCATCCCCAAAGAGCTACCGACCCATTTCCCTCCTCTGCATCACCTACAAGCTCTGTGAGAGGCTGCTATTCCAACGCCTCATGCCACTCATAGACACCAAGCTGACTAAAGACCAAGCTGGTTTCCGTCCCGGCCGCTCCTGTGCTGGACAGAGCTCAACCTCACCCAACACATTGAGGATGGGTCTGAGGGAAAACAAATAACTGGAGTAGCATGCATAGATCTCTCTGCTGCCTACAACACTGTCCAACACCGCACCGTCAGGAAACTACTGAACATGACTGGTGACCTGGACCTGTGTCAAGTCATCAAAAGCCTCCTCAACAACAGGCGCTTCTATGTCCAGTTAAATGACCAGAGGAGTAAATGGAAATCCCAAAAGAACGGCCTCCCACAAGGTAGCGTGCTCACCCCCTCCTTTTCAATATCTACACAAACGACCAGCCACTACCCACAGAATGCCAGCGTTTAATCTACGCCGACGACCTCTGCATTACCACCCAACAAGCAGACTTCCAGAAGATTGAGTCACCCATCAAAAACCCAACTATGCAGCTTCCACCTGAGGAACCAAGACGCGAGAAAATAACTGAGTGTCACTTGGGATGGTCAAAAACCTAACCATACCCACCCCATGTAACTTGGAGTTACACTGGACAGAACACTCTCCTTCAAGAAACAACTGGAGAACACAAAAGCCACGGTCAACACCCACACCCGTAAAATAAGTGTTTACACACCTCATTCAAGTTGCAGGCAGGCAGGCAGGCAGGCAGGCGGGCAGGCGGGCAGGCAGGACGAGACAGGCAAGCATGCAGGCAAGCAAGCAAGCAGGCCGAGGCAGGCAAGGGTTAGGGTTAGTCAGTTCAGCCAGGCCTCTCTCGAGGCCTGGCTCTCTGTCTGCCTGGCCCGGTCTGCCCCGCCCTGCCTTGCAGCAACAGAATCAGCCGGCCTGGCAAGCCAGCCAGCTCAGAATGCGAGCTCAGCAAGCCAGCGCAGCGAAAAATGTTACAAGCCCAGACTCAGAAAAAAACAGTTTCAGGCCAGGACAGGACAGACAGTTTGTGGCAGACCTTGGCAAGCAGGAAGGGTCGCAGGAAAGCATTGGCAGCTGGCAGGAGGCCCGGGCAGTCAAACCCTACCCTTTGGCTTGGATGACTAATCAAGGGCACTGCACTGGGCCCGGGCAGTCAAACCCTACCCTTTGGCTTGGATGACTAATCAAGGGCACTACAGGCCTGGGCAGTCAAACCCTACCCTTTGGCTTGGATGACTAATCAAGGGCACTACAGGCCCGGGCAGTCAAACCCTACCCTTTGGCTTGGATGACTAATCAAAGGCACTGCACTGTTAGGGCTGAGAGCCTGGCTTGCTGCAAATGCGGGTCTGGTCTGGCTGACTGTTGGCTGTCAGGTAGGAGACCCTGGCTGTCTGCTGGGCATCCTGAGTCTGGGCTTGTAAAGATTTTCGCTGCGCTGGCTTGCTGAGCTCGCATTCTGAGCTGGCTGGCTTGCCAGGCCGGGTGATTCTGTTGCTGCAAGGCAGGGCGGGGCAGACCGGGCCAGGCAGACAGAGAGCCAGACCTCGAGAGAGGCCTGGCTGAGCTGACTAACCCTAACCCTTGGCTGAAATGGCTGAAGTGCGCTGGCTTGGCAGCCTGACTTTCTACACTGGCTGACTGGCAGGGCTGGCTGGCTGCGTTGGCTGATTGAGCGGGCTTGCTGGCTAGAGCCTTCCAACGGTGTCTACCTTGATCTCCGTCCTAAGAAAGAAAGACAGAAAAAGAAACACACATGAATTCAGAACGACTTAAACCCTCTATATTTAATAAAACTATTCTGGACAGGAATCCTGTATTGCAGGGGTGCCCAAAAGGTACATCGTGATCTACAAGTAGATCACAAAGGCTGTGCAGGTAGACCACATGGCCCCTGTATATAATCTATCACTTGAATTAAGGTGACTTGATTGATTGACATAAAAAAGGCCTGTCAGCTCAAATGTTGCACACAAACATCAGTAGCATTACAAAGTTATTGTGACAGTAATCATTGCTATAGAGTGTGTTCAGTAACAGTGTTAAATAGCTCTATATTGTGCAGTAATCATTGCTATAGTGTGTGTTCAGTAACAGGAATATTCATGTCTCTCCAGCTCTATAATAAATAGAAAAGGGTTTAAAAAAAGATATTTCAGGTAGGTGACACATTTTCAGCCAATCAGGAGAATGTAGCTATTTATGAGCTTAATGTTCCAGTTCTAATTGTGTCTGTGTTAAACAAAGCTAGCGCATAGCGTCAAACCAACAATAACTCAAAGCTAGCGCATAGCGTCAAACCAACAATAACTCAAAGCTAGCGCATAGCGTCAAACCAACAATAACTCAAAGCTAGCGCATAGCGTCAAACCAACAATAACTCAAAGCTAGCGCATAGCGTCAAACCAACAATAACTCAAAGCTAGCGCATAGCGTCAAACCAACAATAACTCAAAGCTAGCGCATAGCGTCAAACCAACAATAACTCAAAGCTAGCGCATAGCGTCAAACCAACAATAACTCAAAGCTAGCGCATAGCGTCAAACCAACAATAACTCAAAGCTAGCGCATAGCGTCAAACCAACAATAACTCAAAGCTAGCGCATAGCGTCAAACCAACAATAACTCAAAGCTAGCCTAAAACCATAGTCCAGTAATAATGTAATTTGACCTCTAACTAATTGCAAAAAAACCAAACTCAACTGATTTTGCATCTTCAATATATCCTGAATAACAGAAAAAAAGTTGCCTGGAATTGTCTGAGGGGAAAGTGTTGAAAATGGCCTGTACAGTATGGCCACCATTGACATCCTATTATAAGGCAATATTTTCTAAATTTCCTTATGCTTTAAGTAGCATGTTACATATCAAACTATGGGGTTTTCATGATGCTGAATCCATTCCAAGCATTAGTTTTGCATAAAAACACTCATTGGGCTAAATTTGGCCATAGCAACTTGCCCAAATGTGCTGACATCATCACAGTTTGGCAAGTTGCTATGGCCAAATTTAGCCCAATGAGTGTTTTTATGCAAAATGCAAAATATTGCCTTATAATAGGATGTCAATGGTGGCCATACTGTACAGGCCATTTTCAACACTTTCCCCTCAGACAATTCCAGGCAACTTTCTTTCTGTTATTCAGGATATATTGAAGATGCAAAATCAGTTGAGTTTGTTTTTTTTGCAATTAGTTAGAGGTTGATCCTGTATTTTCCATAGATTTCCTAGACGGAGGACAAACAAAGAAACTCAGAGAGACAGATATACTGTTGCTTCTTAGACAATGGCTGAGAGCAGTGTGTTTATTTTCACTTCCTTATATACACAGATCACACGATCACGTGACCGGTATCAGGTCACGTGCTCTTAAAGGTATAGATACAAATATACATACAGTGATATATATATACAGGCAATTAATGATCATACATTCCAACAGTCTGTTACATTACAATTCCACTTGTTTAATCTGTATCCTGACTGCGTTCCTGATTGGATAAAATTGCTATTCCAGTTTCAGAAAATTCTTTTTTTTCTGTTCAACAAAAAGCTGGAGAGACCGGTGTGACATTTTAACTTGTTTCAATGTTTAGTGGATTCCCGACTGGTTTTGCGCGTTCATGAGCCGTCTTTCACAGATGTTGTTTCAGGAAGGGCCGGAGCTTTCTTCTCCTAGTCTTTTCAATAAAGATCATTAAATACCCATCCGATTGTTTGTGGAATCTCACTTGTATGAAACAGTGACAACATGCACTTATAAAACACAGTTAGAATGATGAAAATAAAAAAATAAATGAAAATATCAGTGTGGGAAGTGGGATTCGAACCGTCTTTGCAATGAACCAAAAAAATCGGGTGAGCTGTGCTCTACCCAACGCGCTATGATAAGCTGACCACTGCTGTAGAACACCATCTATTTGATCTTATGTGTGTCTGTCCAGGTGTGAACTCATGGGAACAGTATAGTCACAACATGCCATGTTATCTTGTGACTCTGTTTTTTTTAACAAATATAAGCACTCCGTTGAACTGATCAATGAATAGCTGTAGAAACAAGTCAATGATGTTGGTATAGTCACACCATGAAACACAAACTCTTCTGTGGAGACTGACAAATAGCGTATTAATCTTTTCATTTGTAAATCTCGAGCAAATAACCGAGTACAATGTGCAGAGCATAAAACAGCACCACCTGCTGTTGTCTCGCATGCAGTGCAACATGTCAACTTGTGACTGTGATATTATTATTTGTTTGAAAACAACTGGTCACAAGTTGACATGTTCAACGGAGTACTTATATTTGTTAAAAAAAAACAGAGTCACAAGACAACATGGCATGTTGTGACTATACTGTTCCCATGAGTTCACGCCTGGACAGACACACATAAGATCAAATAGATGGTGTTCTACAGCAGTCGTCAGCTTATCATAGCGCGTTGGGTAGAGCACAGCTCCCCCGATTAATTTGGTTCATTGCAAAGACGGTTCGAATCCCACTTCCCACAGTGATATTTTCATTTATTTTTTTATTTTCATCATTCTAACTGTGTTTTATAAGTGCATGTTGTCACTGTTTCATACAAGTGAGATTCCACAAACAATCGGATGGGTATTTAATGATCTTTATTGAAAAGACTAGGAGAAGAAAGCTTCGCCCCTTCCTGAAACAACATCTGTGAAAGACGGCTCAAGAAGGCGCAAAACCAGTCGGGAATCCACTAAACATGGAAACAAGTTAAAATGTCACACCGGGAGACCTCTGTTACTGAACAAACACTATAGCAATGATTACTGTCATACTATAGAGCTATTTAACACTGTTACTGAACACACACTATAGCAATGATTACTGTCACAATACAGAGCAATTTAATTTAGGTAACCAAATGGACCCCAATAGTAGATCTTTACACTCTCAGCATTTGATTCACGGACCACCATTTGATGGCATTTAGCCTCTCAGACCCATTTGAGCCACTGACTGACTGACCACCATTGTGAGAGGCTCACTTTCTGACATTCCAAAGGAAACGTTTTAATGCTTTTTTTGATTGATTGATTGAAATATGTATTAACAGTTTGCAGAATTACAGTAAGCACAAACTCAATACAAAGGCTGTTAACTGTGAGTGGACGACCCAGCATTACACTTGTTTACAAGAGGGTCCACCATGTTGAATTCATCAAAACATTTAGAGACGTACAAATAGACAAAGAACAGAACAGGAATTCATCATAATGGAGGGAAAAAGGGAAAAGAAACATATACAGTGAGGGAAAATGAGAGGGGGGGTGCTTTGCTGTCTTGGTGATTTGGTGAATATAGTGGATGCGTTTTTAGATCAATCAGGGATCTGTTAATACTGTACTGGGCTGACTGTTACTGTACATGTGTGTATAATGGGGCTGAACGCTGCATAGCAACCAGACTGTTACTGTACATGTGTGTATAATGGGGCTGAACGCTGCATAGCAACCAGACTGTTACTGTACATGTGTGTATAATGGGGCTGAACGCATAGCAACCAGACTGTTACTGTACATGTGTGTATAATGGGGCTGAACGCTGCATAGCAACCAGACTGTTACTGTACATGTGTGTATAATGGGGCTGAACGCTGCATAGCAACCAGACTGTTACTGTACATGTGTGTATAATGGGGCTGAACGCTGCATAGCAACCAGACTGTTACTGTACATGTGTGTATAATGGGGCTGAACGCTGCATAGCAACCAGACTGTTACTGTACATGTGTGTATAATGGGGCTGAACGCTGCATAGCAACCAGACTGTTACTGTACATACTGGTCCATAGCTCTAATATATCATGGTGTAGTCTAGCTCTGGTCCATAGCTCTAATATATCATGGTGTAGTCTAGCTCTGGTCCATAGCTCTAATATATCATGGTGTAGTCTAGCTCTGGTCCATAGCTCTAATATATCATGGTGTAGTCTAGCTCTGGTCCATAGCTCTAATATATCATGGTGTAGTCTAGCTCTGGTCCATAGCTCTAATATATCATGGTGTAGTCTAGCTCTGGTCCATAGCTCTAATATATCATGGTGTAGTCTAGCTCTGGTCCATAGCTCTAATATATCATGGTGTAGTCTAGCTCTGGTCCATAGCTCTAATATATCATGGTGTAGTCTAGGTCCATATATAGCTATAATGGGCATTAGAGCTATATATGGACCAGAGCTAGCTGTAGTCAGCATAGTAGATTCATATTTCAATCGATCTGAGACGTTAACATTGTGCCAAACTGTGTTCAATGAATTGCCTCTTCTGCTACATTAAACAGCAGTTACTTATTATTGAGACTCAGAGAGCATGTTGACATGGATAGCTTAGTTAAAGCATCTCTGTGTTATAATTAATGGGTTTGATTGATTGATTCAATTAATATTTTATTAGACAAAAATGTATGTAATGCGAGTAAAGGCATGGTGTTGCAAAGCAAAAAAAAGCACTGGTAGTAATATGTACTATCCAAGCTTCTGCTGGATATAGGGTTCGAAGCCCTACAGCGCTGTGACCTGCTGACTGCCTCACCGTAGTCCTGTTGAAGCCCTACAGCGCTGTGACCTGCTGACTGCCTCACCTTAGTCCTGTTGAAGCCCTACAGCGCTGTGACCTGCTGACTGCCTCACCTTAGTCCTGTTGAAGCCCTACAGCGCTGTGACCTGCTGACTGCCTCACCTTAGTCCTGGTTGGAAGCCCTACAGCGCTGTGACCTGCTGACTGCCTCACCTTAGTCCTGGTTGGAAGCCCTACAGCGCTGTGACCTGCTGACTGCCTCACCTTAGTCCTGTTGAAGCCCTACAGCGCTGTGACCTGCTGACTGCCTCACCTTAGTCCTGTTGAAGCCCTACAGCGCTGTGACCTGCTGACTGCCTCACCTTAGTCCTGGTTGGAAGCCCTACAGCGCTGTGACCTGCTGACTGCCTCACCTTAGTCCTGTTGAAGCCCTACAGCGCTGTGACCTGCTGACTGCCTCACCTTAGTCCTGTTGAAGCCCTACAGCGCTGTGACCTGCTGACTGCCTCACCTTAGTCCTGTTGAAGCCCTACAGCGCTGTGACCTGCTGACTGCCTCACCTTAGTCCTGGTTGGAAGCCCTACAGCGCTGTGACCTGCTGACTGCCTCACCTTAGTCCTGTTGAAGCCCTACAGCGCTGTGACCTGCTGACTGCCTCACCTTAGTCCTGTTGAAGCCCTACAGCGCTGTGACCTGCTGACTGCCTCACCTTAGTCCTGTTGAAGCCCTACAGCGCTGTGACCTGCTGACTGCCTCACCTTAGTCCTGTTGAAGCCCTACAGCGCTGTGACCTGCTGACTGCCTCACCTTAGTCCTGGTTGGAAGCCCTACAGCGCTGTGACCTGCTGACTGCCTCACCTTAGTCCTGTTGAAGCCCTACAGCGCTGTGACCTGCTGACTGCCTCACCGTAGTCCTGTTGAAGCCCTACAGCGCTGTGACCTGCTGACTGCCTCACCTTAGTCCTGTTGAAGCCCCGTATACAGCGCTGTGACCTTCTGACTGCCTCACCTTAGTCCTGTTGAAGCCCTACATCGCTGTGACCTGCTGACTGCCTCACCTTAGTCCTGTTGTATGTTTACATTCAATATGAAATGCACTATTTCACTAGTGTACAGACTACCACACCTGAAACCCACTTTTAATATATTGTCTATCATAAAGTAGGCTAATACAACATAATTTGTGTGAAAATGTTAATTGTCATATCAATATTTACAGCACCCAGACAGCTCTGTAATTACATTGATTGGTTGATTGAAATATTTATTAACAGTTTGCAGAATTATTTGCAGAATACAAGCACAACTCAATACAAACTTAACTGTGAGTGGATGACACCATAAAGCATTACACTTGTTTACAAGAGGGTCCACCTTGTTCAATTAATCAAAACATTTAGAGACGTACAAATAGACACTTCTATATAGCCAAAGAACAGAACAGGAATTCATCATAAAGGAGGTAAAAAGGGAAAAGAAACATATACAGTGAGGGGGGAAAGGGGTGGGTGGGGGGAATCCGATTTTACGGGGGCCAGTTTCGAATCGCAGCCGTCCGTAGGTGCCCTTTGAGAGCGGTTTGGAAGGAGTCAAGGGATTCGCATGTCTTAATGACATTTTGGTGTACACCCTTTACACACACACAAAAAAAAGAGTAGCAAATTATAACATAACAGCTCATCCTTTTCTTGTTTGTCTAACTAACTAAACCCCCTCCTGTTTTCTACTTTATTGGAATAGCCGGCATTTAAAACAATCTGTTTCCCTCCCTTCTATTTGGGACACTTTGATCTAATGCAGTGTTTCCTCCCTTCTATTTGGGACACTTTGATCTAATGCAGTGTTTCCTCCCTTCTATTTGGGACACTTTGATCTAATGCAGTGTTTCCTCCCTTCTATTTGAGACACTTTGATCTAATGCAGTGTTTCCTCCCTTCTATTTGGGACACTTTGATCTAATGCAGTGTTTCCTCCCTTCTATTTGGGACACTTTGATCTAATGCAGTGTTTCCTCCCTTCTATTTGGGACACTTTGATCTAATGCAGTGTTTCCTCCCTTCTATTTGAGACACTTTGATCTAATGCAGTGTTTCCTCCCTTCTATTTGGGACACTTTGATCTAATGCAGTGTTTCCTCCCTTCTATTTGAGACACTTTGATCTAATGCAGTGTTTCCTCCCTTCTATTTGGGACACTTTGATCTAATGCAGTGTTTCCTCCCTTCTATTTGGGACACTTTGATCTAATGCAGTGTTTCCTCCCTTCTATTTGGGAGACACTTTGATCTAATGCAGTGTTTCCTCCCTTCTATTTGGGACACTTTGATCTAATGCAGTGTTTCCTCCCTTCTATTTGGGAGACACTTTGATCTAATGCAGTGTTTCCTCCCTTCTATTTGGGACACTTTGATCTAATGCAGTGTTTCCTCCCTTCTATTTGGGACACTTTGATCTAATGCAGTGTTTCCTCCCTTCTATTTGGGACACTTTGATCTAATGCAGTGTTTCCTCCCTTCTATTTGGGACACTTTGATCTAATGCAGTGTTTCCTCCCTTCTATTTGGGACACTTTGATCTAATGCAGTGTTTCCTCCCTTCTATTTGGGACACTTTGATCTAATGCAGTGTTTCCTCCCTTCTATTTGGGACACTTTGATCTAATGCAGTGTTTCCTCCCTTCTATTTGAGACACTTTGATCTAATGCAGTGTTTCCTCCCTTCTATTTGGGACACTTTGATCTAATGCAGTGTTTCCTCCCTTCTATTTGGGACACTTTGATCTAATGCAGTGTTTCCTCCCTTCTATTTGGGACACTTTGATCTAATGCAGTGTTTCCGCCCTTCTATTTGGGACACTTTGATCTAATGCAGTGTTTTCCAAACTGTGGGTCTTCACTCAACAAGCCAAAATACTGTACAGTTTAAAGCAGGGGTCCTCAACCTTTTTGGCCGGGGACCCCCGGAAATGCTTTGGCAATGTCTCGGGACCCCCGCCCCGCCCCCTCCCAACCCCCAATATAAATTGACTGCTACAATAACCTTAACCCATTTTGGGCGGGAACCCCGTTTGGTGTTTTAAGCATTATGTTATAATTTAGCTATTGAAAAATAGCAGATCTACAAGCTCATAGCGCGCCACCGAGTGGCTCGCTACGAGCTTGTAGGTCTGCTATTTTTGAAAAATCTTGAATTTTTTTTTTAATAATTTGGGTCCCCCCCAAACGAATTTGGCGACCCCCCAAGGGGTCGCGACCCACGGGTTGAGAACCCCTGGTTTAAAGGACCACTTCACCACTTTTCAACTTCTCTTCCTATAATTGGTCCTAACTAATGTTCATGATAAAATACCACACATTTTTCCTACTCAGTCTGTGTCTCATAGGAGGGCTGTGGGCAGTTCAGAAACCCGTCCACCAGTGACATCATCGATGGTGAATCCAAGCTAATAGAAACGGCAGGCTTTCTTTTCCTGAAAAGTTGCAATGCAAAAGTTGAAGCCATCGTTCTCACGATAATAAAAATCTAAATATATTTTAAAACAAATCTTGTTTAAAAAGAAATCTGCCTAATGATGATGTCACTGGTGGACGGGTGTCCGAACTGCCCAAAGCCTTCCTATGAGACACAGACTGAGTAGGAAAAATGTGTGGTATTTTATCATGTACATTAGTGAGGACCAATTATAGGAAGAGAAGTTGAAAAGTGGTGAAGTGGTCCTTTAAACCAGGGGTTCTCAACCCGTGGGTCGCGACCCCTTGGGGGGTCGCCAAATTAGTTTGGGGGGTCCCCAAATTATTATTTTTTTAAAAGTTTTTTTTTTTTTTTTCCAAGATTTTTTAAAAATAGCAGACCTACAAGCTCGTAGCGCGCCACTCGGTGGCGCGCTACGAGCTTGTAGGAGTAGGAGAAAATGGTGGTGTTTTATCATGAACATTAGTGAGGACCAATTATATGAAGAGATGTTGAAAGGTGGTGAAGTGGTCCTTTAAGTCATGACTGTACTTTTCAAGTATAGCTGCGGAAACTGTGTTTTTTAAATGTATTTGATACTTTATTTAGTAGTTGTTTAACCCATTTAGACCCGAGGACGATTCTACAAATGTCTTCTAAATCATGACAATTTTCTGAAAAACCTATATTTTTATGTCAGTGATGCTCAACCTTTTTCATGTACAAAATGCCATACTATAGTATGTAAAATTGTATCTGTTTTGCACAAATAAATGTCACAACCACCACTGGAGCGATCAGTGAGAAACCGTACGACCCCAGTAGGCCAAGGAAGAAGCTTCACGTCTGGATTTGTTCTTTTTCATTTATTTAATTTGTTTTAAAACATTCTCATATGATCAACAATATTGTTCAAATCAATACATTGACAGACAATAAACTTTAGACCTTTCCATCATCCTTAGATCCTCGTGGATGTATTTATCCATTCTGACATTTTCAATAGACGGTCATAAGGTCATATTCCTTACCTAATACTAGAGTCTAAGGTCATATTCCTTACCTCATATTCCTTACCTAATACTAGAGTCTAAGGTCATATTCCTTACCTCATATTCCTTACCTAATACTAGAGTCTAAGGTCATATTCCTTACCTCATATTCCTTACCTAATACTAGAGTCTAAGGTCATATTCCTTACCTAATACTAGAGTCTAAGGTCATATTCCTTACCTAATACTAGAGTCTAAGGTCATATTCCTTACCTCATATTGACTGCTACAATAACCTTAACCCATTTTGGGCGGGAACCCCGTTTGGTGTTTTAAGCATTATGTTATAATTTAGCTATTGAAAAATAGCAGATCTACAAGCTCATAGCGCGCCACCGAGTGGCTCGCTACGAGCTTGTAGGTCTGCTATTTTTGAAAAATCTTGATTTTTTTTTTTAATAATTTGGGTCCCCCCCAAACGAATTTGGCGACCCCCCAAGGGGTCGCGACCCACGGGTTGAGAACCCCTGGTTTAAAGGACCACTTCACCACTTTTCAACTTCTCTTCCTATAATTGGTCCTAACTAATGTTCATGATAAAATACCACACATTTTTCCTACTCAGTCTGTGTCTCATAGGAGGGCTGTGGGCAGTTCAGAAACCCGTCCACCAGTGACATCATCGATGGTGAATCCAAGCTAATAGAAACGGCAGGCTTTCTTTTCCTGAAAAGTTGCAATGCAAAAGTTGAAGCCATCGTTCTCACGATAATAAAAATCTAAATATATTTTAAAACAAATCTTGTTTAAAAAGAAATCTGCCTAATGATGATGTCACTGGTGGACGGGTGTCCGAACTGCCCAAAGCCTTCCTATGAGACACAGACTGAGTAGGAAAAATGTGTGGTATTTTATCATGTACATTAGTGAGGACCAATTATAGGAAGAGAAGTTGAAAGGTGGTGAAGTGGTCCTTTAAGTCATGACTGTACTTTTCAAGTATAGCTGCGGAAACTGTGTTTTTTAAATGTATTTGATACTTTATTTAGTAGTTGTTTAACCCATTTAGACCCGAGGACGATTCTACAAATGTCTTCTAAATCATGACAATTTTCTGAAAAACCTATATTTTTATGTCAGTGATGCTCAACCTTTTTCATGTACAAAATGCCATACTATAGTATGTAAAATTGTATCTGTTTTGCACAAATAAATGTCACAACCACCACTGGAGCGATCAGTGAGAAACCGTACGACCCCAGTAGGCCAAGGAAGAAGCTTCACGTCTGGATTTGTTCTTTTTCATTTATTTAATTTGTTTTAAAACATTCTCATATGATCAACAATATTGTTCAAATCAATACATTGACAGACAATAAACTTTAGACCTTTCCATCATCCTTAGATCCTCGTGGATGTATTTATCCATTCTGACATTTTCAATAGACGGTCATAAGGTCATATTCCTTACCTAATACTAGAGTCTAAGGTCATATTCCTTACCTCATATTCCTTACCTAATACTAGAGTCTAAGGTCATATTCCTTACCTCATATTCCTTACCTAATACTAGAGTCTAAGGTCATATTCCTTACCTCATATTCCTTACCTAATACTAGAGTCTAAGGTCATATTCCTTACCTAATACTAGAGTCTAAGGTCATATTCCTTACCTAATACTAGAGTCTAAGGTCATATTCCTTACCTCATACTAGAGTCTAAGGTCATATTCCTTACCTAATACTAGAGTCTAAGGTCATATTCCTTACCTAATACTAGAGTCTAAGGTCATATTCCTTACCTAATACAAGAGTCTATGGTCATATTCCTTACCTAATACTAGAGTCTAAGGTCATATTCCTTACCTCATACTAGAGTCTAAGGTCATATTCCTTACCTCATACTAGAGTCTAAGGTCATATTCCTTACCTAATACTAGAGTCTAAGGTCATATTCCTTACCTAATACTAGAGTCTAAGGTCATATTCCTTACCTAATACTAGAGTATAAGGTCATATTCCTTACCTAATACTAGAGTCTAAGGTCATATTCCTTACCTAATACTAGTCTAAGGTCATATTCCTTACCTAATACTAGAGTCTAAGGTCATATTCCTTACCTAATACTAGTCTAAGGTCATATTCCTTACCTAATACTAGAGTCTAAGGTCATATTCCTTACCTAATACTAGAGTCTAAGGTCATATTCCTTACCTAATACTAGAGTCTAAGGTCATATTCCTTACCTAATACTAGAGTCTAAGGTCATATTCCTTACCTAATACTAGAGTCTAAGGTCATATTCCTTACCTAATACTAGAGTCTAAGGTCATATTCCTTACCTAATACTAGAGTCTAAGGTCATATTCCTTACCTAATACTAGAGTCTAAGGTCATATTCCTTACCTAATACTAGAGTCTAAGGTCATATTCCTTACCTCACATTCCTTACCTCATACTAGAGTCTAAGGTCATATTCCTTACCTCATATTCCTTACCTAATACTAGAGTCTAAGGTCATATTCCTTACCTAATACTAGAGTCTAAGGTCATATTCCTTACCTAATACTAGAGTCTAAGGTCATATTCCTTACCTCATATTCCTTACCTAATACTAGAGTCTAAGGTCATATTCCTTACCTAATACTAGAGTCTAAGGTCATATTCCTTACCTCATATTCCTTACCTAATACTAGAGTCTAAGGTCATATTCCTTACCTAATACTAGAGTATAAGGTCATATTCCTTACCTAATACTAGTCTAAGGTCATATTCCTTACCTAATACTAGAGTCTAAGGTCATATTCCTTACCTAATACTAGAGTCTAAGGTCATATTCCTTACCTAATACTAGAGTCTAAGGTCATATTCCTTACCTAATACTAGAGTCTAAGGTCATATTCCTTACCTAATACTAGAGTCTAAGGTCATATTCCTTACCTAATACTAGAGTCTAAGGTCATATTCCTTACCTCACATTCCTTACCTCATACTAGAGTCTAAGGTCATATTCCTTACCTCATATTCCTTACCTAATACTAGAGTCTAAGGTCATATTCCTTACCTAATACTAGAGTCTAAGGTCATATTCCTTACCTAATACTAGAGTCTAAGGTCATATTCCTTACCTCATATTCCTTACCTAATACTAGAGTCTAAGGTCATATTCCTTACCTAATACTAGAGTATAAGGTCATATTCCTTACCTAATACTAGAGTCTAAGGTCATATTCCTTACCTAATACTAGTCTAAGGTCATATTCCTTACCTAATACTAGAGTCTAAGGTCATATTCCTTACCTAATACTAGAGTCTAAGGTCATATTCCTTACCTAATACTAGAGTCTAAGGTCATATTCCTTACCTAATACTAGAGTCTAAGGTCATATTCCTTACCTAATACTAGAGTCTAAGGTCATATTCCTTACCTCATACTAGAGTCTAAGGTCATATTCCTTACCTCATACTAGAGTCTAAGGTCATATTCCTTACCTAATACTAGAGTCTAAGGTCATATTCCTTACCTAATACTAGAGTCTAAGGTCATATTCCTTACCTAATACTAGAGTCTAAGGTCATATTCCTTACCTCATACTAGAGTCTAAGGTCATATTCCTTACCTCATACTAGTCTAAGGTCATATTCCTTACCTCATACTAGAGTCTAAGGTCATATTCCTTACCTAATACTAGAGTCTAAGGTCATATTCCTTACCTAATACTAGTCTAAGGTCATATTCCTTACCTAATACTAGTCTAAGGTCATATTCCTTACCTCATACTAGTCTAAGGTCATATTCCTTACCTAATACTAGAGTCTAAGGTCATATTCCTTACCTAATACTAGAGTCTAAGGTCATATTCCTTACCTAATACTAGTCTAAGGTCATATTCCTTACCTCATACTAGAGTCTAAGGTCATATTCCTTACCTCATACTAGAGTCTAAGGTCATATTCCTTACCTAATACTAGAGTCTAAGGTCATATTCCTTACCTAATACTAGAGTCTAAGGTCATATTCCTTACCTAATACTAGAGTCTAAGGTCATATTCCTTACCTAATACTAGAGTCTAAGGTCATATTCCTTACCTAATACTAGAGTCTAAGGTCATATTCCTTACCTCATACTAGAGTCTAAGGTCACATTCCTTACCTAATACTAGAGTCTAAGGTCATATTCCTTACCTAATACTAGAGTCTAAGGTCATATTCCTTACCTAATACTAGTCTAAGGTCATATTCCTTACCTAATACTAGAGTCTAAGGTCATATTCCTTACCTAATACTAGAGTCTAAGGTCATATTCCTTACCTCATACTAGTCTAAGGTCATATTCCTTACCTAATACTAGAGTCTAAGGTCATATTCCTTACCTAATACTAGAGTCTAAGGTCATATTCCTTACCTAATACTAGTCTAAGGTCATATTCCTTACCTCATACTAGAGTCTAAGGTCATATTCCTTACCTCATACTAGAGTCTAAGGTCATATTCCTTACCTAATACTAGAGTCTAAGGTCATATTCCTTACCTAATACTAGAGTCTAAGGTCATATTCCTTACCTAATACTAGAGTCTAAGGTCATATTCCTTACCTAATACTAGAGTCTAAGGTCATATTCCTTACCTAATACTAGAGTCTAAGGTCATATTCCTTACCTCATACTAGAGTCTAAGGTCACATTCCTTACCTAATACTAGAGTCTAAGGTCATATTCCTTACCTAATACTAGAGTCTAAGGTCATATTCCTTACCTAATACTAGTCTAAGGTCATATTCCTTACCTAATACTAGAGTCTAAGGTCATATTCCTTACCTAATACTAGAGTCTAAGGTCATATTCCTGACCTCATACTAGAGTCTAAGGTCATATTCCTTACCTCATACTAGAGTCTAAGGTCATATTCCTTACCTAATACTAGAGTCTAAGGTCATATTCCTTACCTAATACTAGAGTCTAAGGTCATATTCCTTACCTAATACTAGAGTCTAAGGTCATATTCCTTACCTAATACTAGAGTCTAAGGTCATATTCCTTACCTAATACTAGAGTCTAAGGTCATATTCCTTACCTAATACTAGAGTCTAAGGTCATATTCCTTACCTAATACTAGAGTCTAAGGTCATATTCCTTACCTAATACTAGAGTCTAAGGTCATATTCCTTACCTAATACTAGAGTCTAAGGTCATATTCCTTACCTAATACTAGTCTAAGGTCATATTCCTTACCTAATACTAGTCTAAGGTCATATTCCTTACCTAATACTAGTCTAAGGTCATATTCCTTACCTAATACTAGTCTAAGGTCATATTCCTTACCTAATACTAGTCTAAGGTCATATTCCTTACCTAATACTAGAGTCTAAGGTCATATTCCTTACCTAATACTAGAGTCTAAGGTCATATTCCTTACCTAATACTAGAGTCTAAGGTCATATTCCTTACCTAATACTAGAGTCTAAGGTCATATTCCTTACCTAATACTAGAGTCTAAGGTCATATTCCTTACCTAATACTAGAGTCTAAGGTCATATTCCTTACCTAATACTAGAGTCTAAGGTCATATTCCTTACCTAATACTAGAGTCCAAGGTCATATTCCTTACCTAATACTAGTCTAAGGTCATATTCCTTACCTAATACTAGAGTCTAAGGTCATATTCCTTACCTCATACTAGAGTCTAAGGTCATATTCCTTACCTAATACTAGAGTCTAAGGTCATATTCCTTACCTAATACTAGAGTCTAAGGTCATATTCCGGTAACCCTTCATTTTACGGTACGGTAATTACCAGGTAACTACCAGGTAATTACCTGGTAATAATAGGTAAGTACCTGGTATTACCTGGTAACAATCAGGTAGTAGTTATAAGTATTTACCCATTAATTACCTGGTAATTACATGGTAACTTCCAGATACATTACTCAGTAATTACTCAGTAATTACCAAGTATTACCCAGTATGTATAACTATTTACTGTATAATCTCCTGGTAATTATATGGAATTTACCATGGTAAATGACACACTGGTTGCCAGGTAATTACCAAGTATGTTCCTGACAATTACCAGGTATTTATACGTTTTTAGTATGTAATTACCAGCTAACTACCCGGTATTTATAAGTATTTACTCTGCAACCAGGCACGATACCCTGGTTGCAGGTACTATAGGTATGTAGGTACTATAGGTATACCAAGTATTTTCAACAACTACCAGGTATTTACTCTGCTACCAGGCAAGTTACCCAGTAGGTACTAGGTCATTACCAAGTATTTTCCTGACAACTACCAGGTAATAACATGGTAACTGTATTCACTGTGTTTACATGGGTACTACCCATGAAACACGTGGGTAGTAGCCTACCAGGAAATGACCAGTTGTTACTAGGTCATTTCCTGACAACTACCATGTAATTACCTGATAGGTAACCAGTAAGGAAGGAGGAACTGTACTGTAAAAGGAAGCGTGCTCTATTTCCATGATATTACCATGTACCTACCTGGCAATTGTAGATTATAATCCTCCCCATTACCCATCAGGGTGTATTTTGAACTTTGAACTTTGAATTTTGAACTGGCAATAACTGTTAATTACCAGGTATTTACTGTGAAAATTAACAGGTAAAACCAAGCAAGTTACCGTGTAAGAAAGGTGGAATTGTACTGTGAAAGGAAGCGTGGTTTGTTACAGTGAAAGTACAGGGTAATATTATGGAAACAAACCACGCTTCCTTTCACAGTACAGTTCCACCTTTCTTACACGGTAACTTGCAAGGTTTTACCAGTTAATTTACACAGTAAATACCTGGTAATTAACAGTTATTGCCATGGGTAGTACCCATGTAAACGTATTCTTTGTATTTTGAACTTTGAACTTTGAACTTTGAATTTTGAACTGGCAATAACTGTTAATTACCAAGTATTTACTGTGTAAATTAACAGGTAAAACCAAGCAAGTTAACGTGTAAGAAAGGTGAAACTGTACTGTGAAAGGAAGCGTGGTTTGTTTCCATAATATTACCCTGTACTTTCACTGTAACAAACCACGCTTCCTTTCACAGTACAATTACACCTTTCTTACACGGTAACTTGCTTGGTTTTACCTGTTAATTTACACAGTAAATACCTGGTAATTAACAGTTATTACCAGTTCAAAATTCAAAGTTCAAAGTTCAAAATTCAAAATACACCCTGATGGGTAATGGGGAGGATTATAATCTACAATTACCGGGTAGGTACATGGTAATATTATGGCAATAGAGCACACTTCCTTTCACAGTACAGTTCCTCCTTTCTTACTGGATACCTATCAGGTAATTACATGGTAGTTGTCAGGAAATTACCAAGTAACAACTGGAAAATTCCTGGTAGGCTACCCATGCACCCATGTAAACACAGTGATTACAGTTACCATGTAATTACCTGGTAGTTGTCAGGAAAATTACCAGTTGTTACTAGGTAATTTCCTGACAACTACCATGTAATTACCTGATACGTATCCAGTAAGAAAGGAGGAACTGTACTGTGAAAGGAAGTGTGCTCTATTGCCATGATATTACCATGTACCTACCTGGTAATTGTAGATTATAATCCTCCTCATTACCCATGAGGGTGTATTTTGAATTTTGAACTTTGAACTTTGAATTTTGAACTGGCAATAACTGTTAATTACCAGGTATTTACTGTGTAAATTAACAGGTAAAACCTTGCAAGTTACCGTGTAAGAAAGGTGGAACTGTACTGTGAAAGGAAGCGTGGTTTGTTACAGTGAAAGTACAGGGTAATATTATGGAAACAAACCACGCTTCCTTTCACAGTACAGTTCCACCTTTCTTACACGTTAACTTGCTTGGTTTTACCTGTTAATTTACACAGTAAATACTTGGTAATTAACAGTTATTGCCAGTTCAAAATTCAAAGTTCAAAGTTCAAAGTTCAAAATACAAAAAATACGTTTACATCGGTACTACCCATGGCAATAACTGTTAATTACCAGGTATTTACTGTGTAAATTAACTGGTAAAACCTTGCAAGTTAACGTGTAAGAAAGGTGGAACTGTACTGTGAAAGGAAGCGTGGTTTGTTTCCATAATATTACCCTGTACTTTCACTGTAACAAACCACGCTTCCTTTCACAGTACAATTACACTTTTCTTACACGGTAACTTGCTTGGTTTTACCTGTTAATTTACACAGTAAATACCTGGTAATTAACAGTTATTGCCAGTTCAAAATTCAAAGTTCAAAGTTCAAAATACACCCTGATGGGTAATGGGGAGGATTATAATCTACAATTGCCAGGTAGGTACATGGTAATATCATGGAAATAGAGCACGCTTCCTTTTACAGTACAGTTCCTCCTTCCTTACTGGTTACCTATCAGGTAATTACATGGTAGTTGTCAGGAAATGACCTAGTAACAACTGGTCATTTCCTGGTAGGCTACTACCCACGTGTTTCATGGGTAGTACCCATGTAAACACAGTGAATACAGTTACCATGTTATTACCTGGTAGTTGTCAGGAAAATACTTGGTAATGACCTAGTACCTACTGGGTAACTTGCCTGGTAGCAGAGTAAATACCTGGTAGTTGTTGAAAATACTTGGTATACCTATAGTACCTACATACCTATAGTACCTGCAACCAGGGTATCGTGCCTGGTTGCAGAGTAAATACCGGGTAGTTAGCTGGTAATTACATACTAAAAACGTATAAATACCTGGTAATTGTCAGGAACATACTTGGTAATTACCTGGCAACCAGTGTGTCATTTACCATGGTAAATTCCATATAATTACCAGGAGATTATACAGTAAATAGTTATACATACTGGGTAATACTTGGTAATTACATAGTAATTACTGAGTAATGTATCTGGAAGTTACCATGTAATTACCAGGTAATTAATGGGCAAATACTTATAACTACTACCTGGTTGTTACCAGGTAATACCAGGTACTTACCTATTATTACCAGGTAATTACCTGGTAGTTACCTGGTAATTATCGTACCGTAAAATGAAGGGTTACCCATATTCCTTACCTAATACTAGAGTCTAAGGTCATATTCCTTACCTAATACTAGAGTCTAAGGTCATATTCCTTACCTAATACTAGAGTCTAAGGTCATATTCCTTACCTAATACTAGAGTCTAAGGTCATATTCCTTACCTAATACTAGAGTCTAAGGTCATATTCCTTACCTAATACTAGAGTCTAAGGTCATATTCCTTACCTAATACTAGAGTCTAAGGTCATATTCCTTACCTCATACTAGAGTCTAAGGTCATATTCCTTACCTAATACTAGTCTAAGGTCATATTCCTTACCTAATACTAGAGTCTAAGGTCATATTCCTTACCTAATACTAGTCTAAGGTCATATTCCTTACCTAATACTAGTCTAAGGTCATATTCCTTACCTAATACTAGTCTAAGGTCATATTCCTTACCTAATACTAGTCTAAGGTCATATTCCTTACCTAATACTAGAGTCTAAGGTCATATTCCTTACCTAATACTAGTCTAAGGTCATATTCCTTACCTAATACTAGAGTCTAAGGTCATATTCCTTACCTAATACTAGAGTCTAAGGTCATATTCCTTACCTAATACTAGTCTAAGGTCATATTCCTTACCTAATACTAGAGTCTAAGGTCATATTCCTTACCTAATACTAGAGTCTAAGGTCATATTCCTTACCTAATACTAGAGTCTAAGGTCACATTCCTTACCTAATACTAGAGTCTAAGGTCATATTCCTTACCTAATACTAGAGTCTAAGGTCATATTCCTTACCTAATACTAGAGTCTAAGGTCATATTCCTTACCTCATACTAGAGTCTAAGGTCATATTCCTTACCTAATACCAGAGTCTAAGGTCATATTCCTTACCTAATACTAGAGTCTAAGGTCATATTCCTTACCTAATACTAGAGTCTAAGGTCATATTCCTTACCTAATACTAGAGTCTAAGGTCATATTCCTTACCTAATACTAGAGTCTAAGGTCATATTCCTTACCTAATACTAGAGTCTAAGGTCATATTCCTTACCTAATACTAGAGTCTAAGGTCATATTCCTTACCTAATACTAGAGTCTAAGGTCATATTCCTTACCTCATACTAGAGTCTAAGGTCATATTCCTTACCTAATAGAGTCTAAGGTCATATTCCTTACCTCATACTAGAGTCTAAGGTCATATTCCTTACCTAATACTAGAGTCTAAGGTCATATTCCTTACCTCATACTAGAGTCTAAGGTCATATTCCTTACCTCATACTAGAGTCTGAGGTCATATTCCTTACCTAATACTAGAGTCTAAGGTCATATTCCTTACCTAATACTAGAGTCTAAGGTCATATTCCTTACCTAATACTAGAGTCTAAGGTCATATTCCTTACCTAATACTAGAGTCTAAGGTCATATTCCTTACCTAATACTAGAGTCTAAGGTCATATTCCCACCTCCGTAGACTCGATGCGGCAGAAGTTGGGATTCTTGCATATTTAATTTGCTGCGGTTTGCCTTCACACTGCGCTGTATAACCGCAGCAGGGACCTTATTATCAATGTGTTCAATTCCTAAACTACACAGTGAAATATATGTGTTAAATATATATACTTTGAGTGATAGTTAGGACTTTAGGACGTAAAGTGATGGTAACGTGGTTGCAGTGTGTATCGTCGGGGACTGGACGTGTGCGTGCGTGCGTGCGTGCGTGCGTGGGCAATAACGGATGTCTTCTACAACTTTACTAACTTGTTTTAAACATTTATAAAGTAGCGGCTAGCCTACTAAAGACATACATTAAATAAACCTGGTAGGTTAAAAGGAGTAGCCTACTGTCTACACACACACCACTTGTATCTGCGTGCGTGCGTGCGTGCGTGCGTGCGTGCGTGCGTGCGTGCGTGCGTACAAATCCAGATGTGAAGGTTCTTTCTTGGCCTACTGGGGTTGTACGGTCAACCCTCCCTCAGATCAGCCGACGCAGGGAAGCTGGAGCCTGGAAGTACCCTCACTAACGCTGGGACAACGCTCCACACGTCCCAAACTCTTCTCCCTTCTGGCTCCAAAACTATGGAATGAACTTCCCATTACAGTCAGAACTACAGACTCACTCCCAATCTAAACTATGGAATGAACTTCCCATTACAGTCAGAACTACAGACTCACTCCCAATCTAAACTATGGAATGAACTTCCCATTACAGTCAGAACTACAGACTCACTCCCAATCTAAACTATGGAATGAACTTCCCATTGCAGTCAGAACTACAGACTCACTCCCAATCTAAACTATGGAATGAACTTCCCATTGCAGTCAGAACTACAGACTCACTCCCAATCTAAACTATGGAATGAACTTCACATTACAGTCAGAACTACAGACTCACTCCCAATCTAAACTATGGAATGAACTTCCCATTACAGTCAGAACTACAGACTCACTCCCAATCTAAACTATGGAATGAACTTCCCATTACAGTCAGAACTACAGACTCACTCCCAATCTAAACTATGGAATGAACTTCCCATTACAGTCAGAACTACAGACTCACTCCCAATCTAAACTATGGAATGAACTTCCCATTACAGTCAGAACTACAGACTCACTCCCAATCTAAACTATGGAATGAACTTCCCATTACAGTCAGAACTACAGACTCACTCCCAATCTAAACTATGGAATGAACTTCCCATTACAGTCAGAACTACAGACTCACTCCCAATCTAAACTATGGAATGAACTTCCCATTACAGTCAGAACTGCAGACTCACTCCCAATCTAAACTATGGAATGAACTTCCCATTACAGTCAGAACTGCAGACTCACTCCCAATCTAAACTATGGAATGAACTTCCCATTACAGTCAGAACTACAGACTCACTCCCAATCTAAACTATGGAATGAACTTCCCATTACAGTCAGAACTACAGACTCACTCCCAATCTAAACTATGGAATGAACTTCCCATTACAGTCAGAACTACAGACTCACTCCCAATCTAAACTATGGAATGAACTTCCCATTGCAGTCAGAACTACAGACTCACTCCCAATCTAAACTATGGAATGAACTTCCCATTGCAGTCAGAACTACAGACTCACTCCCAATCTAAACTATGGAATGAACTTCACATTACAGTCAGAACTACAGACTCACTCCCAATCTAAACTATGGAATGAACTTCCCATTACAGTCAGAACTACAGACTCACTCCCAATCTAAACTATGGAATGAACTTCCCATTACAGTCAGAACTACAGACTCACTCCCAATCTAAACTATGGAATGAACTTCCCATTACAGTCAGAACTACAGACTCACTCCCAATCTAAACTATGGAATGAACTTCCCATTACAGTCAGAACTACAGACTCACTCCCAATCTAAACTATGGAATGAACTTCCCATTACAGTCAGAACTACAGACTCACTCCCAATCTAAACTATGGAATGAACTTCCCATTACAGTCAGAACTACAGACTCACTCCCAATCTAAACTATGGAATGAACTTCCCATTACAGTCAGAACTACAGACTCACTCCCAATCTAAACTATGGAATGAACTTCACATTACAGTCAGAACTACAGACTCACTCCCAATCTAAACTATGGAATGAACTTCCCATTACAGTCAGAACTACAGACTCACTCCCAATCTAAACTATGGAATGAACTTCCCATTACAGTCAGAACTACAGACTCACTCCCAATCTAAACTATGGAATGAACTTCCCATTACAGTCAGAACTACAGACTCACTCCCAATCTAAACTATGGAATGAACTTCCCATTACAGTCAGAACTACAGACTCACTCCCAATCTAAACTATGGAATGAACTTCCCATTACAGTCAGAACTACAGACTCACTCCCAATCTAAACTATGGAATGAACTTCCCATTACAGTCAGAACTACAGACTCACTCCCAATCTAAACTATGGAATGAACTTCACATTACAGTCAGAACTACAGACTCACTCCCAATCTAAACTATGGAATGAACTTCCCATTACAGTCAGAACTACAGACTCACTCCCAACCTAAACTATGGAATGAACTTCCCATTGCAGTCAGAACTACAGACTCACTCCCAATCTAAACTATGGAATGAACTTCCCATTACAGTCAGAACTACAGACTCACTCCCAATCTAAACTATGGAATGAACTTCCCATTACAGTCAGAACTACAGACTCACTCCCAGGCCAATCTAAACTATGGAATGAACTTCCCATTACAGTCATAACTACAGACTCACTCCCAATCTAAACTATGTTATGAACTTCCCATAATTTCACTCGCCACCATTGGTGTGTGAATGTTGGAAGTGAGGACGCTGGCGTCGACTGTTCGCCACTTCACCTCCCAATGTATGAATGAATGAACCGTTGTAAAGCGCTTTGAGCACTTGGAAAAGCACTATAAAAATGCAATTCATTACTGTTCACTTTTACACTTCCCCAATGCAATGTGAATACAACATTATACACACTTTGAACCTTAGAATCCTCTCTAAGCCGGCATGTCAAAATAAAATGACTACTCAAACCCCGATGTCTGTTTGATTGATTTTATTTATCTCCGTTAATCTCCGTTTCTGATCAAGACTCAATTATATTATTATAATACATGCATTTCCTTTTGGGGAAAGGCAGACAGATATGATGTAACAATTTAATACAATGAGTAAAGGATAATGTCTGCCTATAGGTGGTCATTTTGTCGGGGATCATTCACTGACAGGGAGGTCATTCACCGACAGGGAGACCATTCACCGACAGGGAGGTCATTCACCGACAGGGAGGTCATTCACCGACAGGGAGGTCATTCACCGACAGAGGGATTATATAAACAACGACCACCTATAGCCAGACATTATCCTGCTTATTTCATGGCTACTTAATACATAAATTAATAAAGTGACCCAAAACAACAAAACCAGGTATTTCCTAGCTTGCGGTAATGAAAGTATTCCATAAGGTGGCGCTGGCCGTCGTCTGGCGCAGCTGCAGCGCTGTCGGAAAACAAGGAAGTGGAGTTGATCAAATAGAATCCATGTCCGGGTTTTACTGCTTCGTCTATTTCTCGCTCAAAGGTTTTCTAAAACATTTTTGAGAGCAACGTTTAGCTGTAAATGACACTGTGTGTGTCACTAGTGTGTGTGTGTGTGTGTGTGTGTGTGTGTGTGTGTGTGTGTGTTTACATATCATGTTGGACACGGCAGTAAATCAAGCGGGGTGCAGCAGGTGCTCCGAGGGTTTGATTAGGCAGCGGTCTGTTATAGAGCGGTCTGTTATAGAGCGGTCTGTTATAGAGCAGTCTGTTATAGAGCGGTCTGTTATACAGAGGTCTGTTATAGAGCAGTCTGTTATAGAGAGCGGTCTGTTATAGAGCAGTCTGTTATAGAGCGGTCTGTTATACAGAGGTCTGTTATAGAGCGGTCTGTTATAGAGCGGTCTGTTATAGAGAGCGGTCTGTTATACAGAGGTCTGTTATAGAGTGGTCTGTTATAGAGTGGTCTGTTATAGAGCGGTCTGTTATAGAGCGGTCTGTTATAGAGCGGTCTGTTATAGAGAGCGGTCTGTTATAGAGCAGTCTGTTATAGAGCGGTCTGTTATAGAGAGCGGTCTGTTATAGAGCAGTCTGTTATAGAGCGGTCTGTTATAGAGCAGTCTGTTATAGAGCGGTCTGTTATAGAGCAGTCTGTTATAGAGAGCGGTCTGTTATAGAGCGGTCTGTTATAGAGCGGTCTGTTATAGAGCAGTCTGTTATAGAGAGCGGTCTGTTATAGAGCGGTCTGTTATAGAGAGCGGTCTGTTATAGAGAGCGGTCTGTTATAGAGAGCGGTCTGTTATAGAGCGGTCTGTTATAGAGCGGTCTGTTATAGAGCGGTCTGTTATACAGAGGTCTGTTATAGAGCGGTCTGTTATAGAGCGGTCTGTTATAGAGCGGTCTGTTATAGAGAGCGGTCTGTTATAGAGCAGTCTGTTATAGAGCGGTCTGTTATAGAGAGCGGTCTGTTATAGAGCAGTCTGTTATAGAGCGGTCTGTTATAGAGCAGTCTGTTATAGAGCGGTCTGTTATAGAGCAGTCTGTTATAGAGAGCGGTCTGTTATAGAGCGGTCTGTTATAGAGCGGTCTGTTATAGAGCGGTCTGTTATAGAGAGCGGTCTGTTATAGAGCGGTCTGTTATAGAGAGCGGTCTGTTATAGAGCGGTCTGTTATAGAGAGCGGTCTGTTATAGAGAGCGGTCTGTTATAGAGCGGTCTGTTATAGAGCGGTCTGTTATAGAGAGCGGCCTGTTATAGAGCGGTCTGTTATAGAGCAGTCTGTTATACAGAGGTCTGTTATAGAGCGGTCTGTTAACACTTTAATTGCCCGGAACTATTTAATCCATTACATTCATGCGCCCAGTCGATTTATAAACACGGACGCCTTTCCCGGACGGACCGGCTGGAAGTTCATGATGTTGTGTAGCAGCTAACAATAGCCACAGCACTTTAGAATCGATCGACAACAACGGGAGACAAGAAAAAATCTATCGAGACTAGCGACTGGACCGCGGAGCGCCGTCTAACACAGGATCTTTTTTCAGAAAAAGACGGGATGATTTAGATCGCGATTTATGAACATTTTAAGATTTTCGTTTTCATCAGCTAAACAGAGGAGGGAGTTTGTTGATGACGTCTCAGTCTTGCGCGTCACCGAGGAGAGCCCAGCAGGCGCGCCTGGGCTATACAGCCAGGTGATCTGTTCTCGTATCAATAAACTTCGTCTTTAGGACAATACTTCGTCCTGAGCGTCGGGCGTTACTAATAGAAAGGACAAAGAACTTCGTCCTGGGCGATTAATCTGTTATAGAGCGGTCTGTTATAGAGCAGTCTGTTATACAGAGGTCTGTTATAGAGCGGTCTGTTATACAGAGGTCTGTTATTCAGTCTGTTATTCAGAAATAACAGACCGCTGGACTTTTCACGATTTCAAATCCAAAGGCGTCATGTGACTCTAGTCATGTGACTCTAGTCATGTGACGCTGTAGGACGATCAAGTAAGGCATTCATTTACGAAAAAATAAAACACAAAACGTTGAAAATGGAAATAAAACGTTTCTGCCCGACAGCAATATATATATATATATATATATATATATATATATATATATATATATAAACATATATATATATAAACGTGTTGGTACTTGGAAGACATTTTGTGTCAAAACGTCATCAATCCTCCTGATACGCAGCATGCACGGGTCACGTACTTCCTCGTCAACAACCAATCAGAACTCTCACAAGAATGTGATGTCAGAGCATCGTAGCCAATCGGAACGCGTGAGAACAAAGTGATGTCAGAGCGGGCAACGAATCAACGCTACAGAATATATAAGGTCTTATTTACGTAATAAAAAAATAAATACAAAATAATAAAAAATAAAAATCGTCAAGCGTTCAGGTAATCCCGTCGTCGTCACCGAGGGAAGAAAAACAACACATAAAATAAGAACGACGCGACTTCTCTCTATAAGTACAAACTCAAGATATAAAACAGTTAAAAAAACAGAATTATAATATCATAATATAATCAGAAACAGTTAACTACAGACTCACTCCCAATCTAAACTATGGAATGAACTTCCCATTGCAGTCAGAACTACAGACTCACTCCCAATCTAAACTATGGAATGAACTTCCCATTACAGTCAGAACTACAGACTCACTCCCAATCTAAACTATGGAATGAACTTCCCATTACAGTCAGAACTACAGACTCACTCCCAGTCCAATATAAACTATGGAATGAACTTCCCATTACAGTCAGAACTACAGACTCACTCCCAGGCCAATCTAAACTATGGAATGAACTTCCCATTACAGTCATAACTACAGACTCACTCCCAATCTAAACTATGGAATGAACTTCCCATTACAGTCATAACTACAGACTCACTCCCAATCTAAACTATGGAATGAACTTCCCATAATTTCACTCGCCACCATTGGTGTGTGAATGTTGGAAGTGAGGACGCTGGCGTCGACTGTTCGCCACTTCACCTCCCAATGTATGAATGAATGAACCGTTGTAAAGCGCTTTGAGCACTTGGAAAAGCACTATAAAAATGCAATTCATTACTGTTCACTTTTACACTTCCCCAATGCAATGTGAATACAACATTATACACACTTTGAACCTTAGAATCCTCTCTAAGCCGGCATGTCAAAATAAAATGACTACTCAAACCCCGATGTCTGTTTGATTGATTTTATTTATCTCCGTTAATCTCCGTTTCTGATCAAGACTCAATTATATTATTATAATACATGCATTTCCTTTTGGGGAAAGGCAAAGGCAGACAGATATGATGTAACAATTTAATACAATGAGTAAAGGATAATGTCTGCCTATAGGTGGTCATTTTGTCGGGGATCATTCACCGACAGGGAGGTCATTCACCGACAGGGAGGTCATTCACCGACAGGGAGGTCATTCACCGACAGGGAGGTCATTCACCGACAGGGAGACCATTCACCGACAGAGGGATTATATAAACAACGACCACCTATAGCCAGACATTATCCTGCTTATTTCATGGCTACTTAATACATAAATTAATAAAGTGACCCAAAACAACAAAACCAGGTATTTCCTAGCTTGCGGTAATGAAAGTATTCCATAAGGTGGCGCTGGCCGTCGTCTGGCGCAGCTGCAGCGCTGTCGGAAAACAAGGAAGTGGAGTTGATCAAATAGAATCCATGTCCGGGTTTTACTGCTTCGTCTATTTCTCGCTCAAAGGTTTTCTAAAACATTTTTGAGAGCAACGTTTAGCTGTAAATGACACTGTGTGTGTCACTAGTGTGTGTGTGTGTGTGTGTGTGTTTACATATCATGTTGGACATGGCAGTAAATCAAGCGGGGTGCAGCAGGTGCTCCGAGGGTTTGATTAGGCAGCGGTCTGTTATAGAGCGGTCTGTTATAGAGCAGTCTGTTATACAGAGGTCTGTTATAGAGCAGTCTGTTATACAGAGGTCTGTTATAGAGCGGTCTGTTATAGAGCGGTCTGTTATAGAGCGGTCTGTTATAGAGCAGTCTCTTATAGAGCGGTCTGTTATACAGAGGTCTGTTATAGAGCGGTCTGTTATAGAGCGGTCTGTTATAGAGAGGTCTGTTATAGAGCGGTCTGTTATAGAGCGGTCTGTTATACAGAGGTCTGTTATAGAGCGGTCTGTTATAGAGCGGTCTGTTATACAGAGGTCTGTTATAGAGCGGTCTGTTATAGAGCGGTCTGTTATACAGAGGTCTGTTATAGAGCGGTCTGTTATAGAGCGGTCTGTTATACAGAGGTCTGTTATAGAGCGGTCTGTTATAGAGCGGTCTGTTATACAGAGGTCTGTTATAGAGCGGTCTGTTATAGAGAGCGGTCTGTTATAGAGAGCGGTCTGTTATAGAGAGCGGTCTGTTATAGAGCAGTCTGTTATAGAGAGCGGTCTGTTATAGAGAGCGGTCTGTTATAGAGCGGTCTGTTATACAGAGGTCTGTTATAGAGCGGTCTGTTATAGAGAGCGGTCTGTTATAGAGCAGTCTGTTATAGAGCGGTCTGTTATAGAGCAGTCTGTTATAGAGCGGTCTGTTATAGAGCGGTCTGTTATAGAGCAGTCTGTTATAGAGAGCGGTCTGTTATAGAGAGCGGTCTGTTATAGAGAGCGGTCTGTTATAGAGAGCGGTCTGTTATAGAGAGCGGTCTGTTATAGAGCAGTCTGTTATAGAGCAGTCTGTTATAGAGCGGTCTGTTATAGAGCAGTCTGTTATAGAGCAGTCTGTTATAGAGCGGTCTGTTATAGAGAGCGGTCTGTTATAGAGCGGTCTGTTATAGAGCAGTCTGTTATACAGAGGTCTGTTATAGAGCGGTCTGTTATAGAGAGCGGTCTGTTATAGAGAGCGGTCTGTTATAGAGAGCGGTCTGTTATAGAGCGGTCTGTTATACAGAGGTCTGTTATAGAGCGGTCTGTTATAGAGAGCGGTCTGTTATAGAGCAGTCTGTTATAGAGCGGTCTGTTATAGAGCAGTCTGTTATAGAGCGGTCTGTTATAGAGCGGTCTGTTATAGAGCAGTCTGTTATAGAGAGCGGTCTGTTATAGAGCAGTCTGTTATAGAGCGGTCTGTTATAGAGCAGTCTGTTATAGAGCGGTCTGTTATAGAGCGGTCTGTTATAGAGCAGTCTGTTATAGAGAGCGGTCTGTTATAGAGCGGTCTGTTATAGAGAGCGGTCTGTTATAGAGCGGTCTGTTATAGAGCGGTCTGTTATAGAGCGGTCTGTTATACAGAGGTCTGTTATAGAGCGGTCTGTTAACACTTTAATTGCCCGGAACTATTTAATCCATTACATTCATGCGCCCAGTCGATTTATAAACACGGACGCCTTTTCCGGACGGACCGGCTGGAAGTTCATGATGTTGTGTAGCAGCTAACAATAGCCACAGCACTTTAGAATCGATCGACAACAACGGGAGACAAGAAAAAATCTATCGAGACTAGCGACTGGACCGCGGAGCGCCGTCTAACACAGGATCTTTTTTCAGAAAAAGACGGGATGATTTAGATCGCGATTTATGAACATTTTAAGATTTTCGTTTTCATCAGCTAAACAGAGGAGGGAGTTTGTTGATGACGTCTCAGTCTTGCGCGTCACCGAGGAGAGCCCAGCAGGCGCGCCTGGGCTATACAGCCAGGTGATCTGTTCTCGTATCAATAAACTTCGTCTTTAGGACAATACTTCGTCCTGAGCGTCGGGCGTTACTAATAGAAAGGACAAAGAACTTCGTCCTGGGCGATTAATCTGTTATAGAGCGGTCTGTTATAGAGCAGTCTGTTATACAGAGGTCTGTTATAGAGCAGTCTGTTATACAGAGGTCTGTTATTCAGTCTGTTATTCAGAAATAACAGACCGCTGGACTTTTCACGATTTCAAATCCAAAGGCGTCATGTGACTCTAGTCATGTGACTCTAGTCATGTGACGCTGTAGGACGATCAAGTAAGGCATTCATTTACGAAAAAATAAAACACAAAACGTTGAAAATGGAAATAAAACGTTTCTGCCCGACAGCAATATATATATATATATATATATATATATATGTTTATATATATATATATAAACATATATATATAAACGTGTTGGTACTTGGAAGACATTTTGTGTCAAAACGTCATCAATCCTCCTGATACGCAGCATGCACGGGTCACGTACTTCCTCGTCAACAACCAATCAGAACTCTCACAAGAATGTGATGTCAGAGCATCGTAGCCAATCGGAACGCGTGAGAACAAAGTGATGTCAGAGCGGGCAACGAATCAACGCTACAGAATATATAAGGTCTTATTTACGTAATAAAAAAATAATACAAAATAAAAATCGTCAAGCGTTCAGGTAATCCCGTCGTCGTCACCGAGGGAAGAAAAACAACACATAAAATAAGAACGACGCGCGACTTCTCTCTATAAGTACAAACTCAAGATATAAAACAGTTAAAAAAACAGAATTATAATATCATAATATAATCAGAAACAGTTAAAAAACAACCACAACAATAATATTAATAATAATAATAATGCCATTTGAAGATAATATTATCGTCAGAAAAAGTACTTCCAAGGAAGGAGGTGAAGGAAGGAATTCCATGCATGAAGAATTCTGACCGGGACGAGAATTATTTTTAATTTGATACAAAAAATACTAATAATTCATATTTATAACGATGATAATTGACCGACAGAACACTGTGTTGTAGCTTATGTCACCGATGATACCTCACATACAGAATGACCACAAACTAAATAAAAGAAACATGTTTCTTTCACTGTAGGCTGCCGTTTGAAATGGCCAGGTGTGCCGTTTGAGTTGAACAAAAGTAGCCTCGGAAACCCAGACGTTTTTAATTCCAGGAAGAAAAGTAACCCTGAAAACGGCCGACCCTCCCCCGATAGCAAAGTATACTGGGCTGCGTACGGTTGTTGCTGCCCGCGTCCCCACCAGTCTAACGACCCTCGGCCATAGAAATGCTAATGTATGGCTTTGTTTACATGGGGACATCACCTACTCTCCTGGCACGTACTGTATAAAAAATAAACACCGCAATACCTAAGCGCGTTCCAGCCTGCTTTTTGCTGTTGTCTTTTAAGCTGACCTACAAGCCCACACTGTGTTGCAAAAGCGGCAGTGACGGGCTTACAAATCGCCAGGGCGGAGCTACATACAGCTGAACTCCACTCAGTCCACTGCATGTCGAGAAGTAAAGGCAGACGAGACGAGTGAGACGACACGAGAGAAGCAGAGTAGCTACATAGTATAAAACGTATACTTGCCCAGCTGCACCTAGCCAATATTGACGCATGTTCGCCAACCTTAATCCTGTCGGGTTTTTTTTATCAGTCGGCAGGCATGCCCATACTCGTCGTCGAAAACAATCGTACTGATCCGAACGGATAACTGCGGTCTTGTCCATTGATAACAGTCGAAGCGGGTGACCTAGCAGGGTGACCTAGCAGGGTGACCTAGCGGGTGACCTAGCAGGGTGACCTAGCAGGTGACCTAGCAGGGTGACCTAGCAGGGTGACCTAGCGGGTGACCTAGCAGGGTGACCTAGCAGGGTGACCTAGCGGGTGACCTAGCAGGGTGACCTAGCAGGTGACCTAGCAGGGTGACCTAGCAGGGTGACCTAGCGGGGTGACCTAGCAGGGTGACCTAGCGGGTGACCTAGCAGGGTGACCTAGCAGGGTGACCTAGCAGGGTGACCTAGCAGGGTGACCTAGCGGGTGACCTAGCAGGGTGACCTAGCACGGTGACCTAGCAGGGTGACCTAGCAGGGTGACCTAGCGGGTGACCTAGCAGGGTGACCTAGCGGGTGACCTAGCGGGTGACCTAGCAGGGTGACCTAGCAGGGTGACCTAGCAGGGTGACCTAGCAGGGTGACCTAGCAGGGTGGGCAAAAAACAGATCCAGTCAGGGATATATATCGTGATCTTTAATGCCACGATATTAAAGATGGAGTGCCATGATTGTTTTCCTCCCTAAAACATGATCATCAGGTATTATTATAATATAAGGAGGAAGAACTTCTTTACAAAAAGTGTACAGTATTTGTTCAAATCATGCTTTTATGTGGACACGCCCACCAGTAAAACGTGTCAGGGTAAAACGTGTCAGGGTAAAACGTGTCAGGGTAAAACGTGGGTAAAACGTGTCAGGGTAAAACGTGGGTAAAACGTGCGCGTCTGTAAAGACGAGACGGAAGCGTGGAGCAGGACTGCCAACAACATGTCCACCACAGCCGTTTTGGCCTGTGATGGACATTTTTGATAAACGTTAAAAATAATTGCCACAGACATCCAAAATGAGTAGACAATAATATTACCAGAAAAACGTTAAGAGCCCCGAATGACCATAACAACAGGTCTGTAACACTGAGAGTTCAATGACGATAACAACAGGTCTGTAACACTGAGAGTGTTCAAATGACAATAACAACAGGTCTGTAACACTGAGAGTGTTCAAATGACCATAACAACAGGTCTGTAACACTGAGAGTGTTCAAATGACCATAACAACAGGTCTGTAACACCGAGAGTGTTCAAATGACCATAACAACAGGTCTGTAACACTGAGAGTGTTCAATGACCATAACAACAGGTCTGTAACACTGAGAGTGTTCAAATGACCATAACAACAGGTCTGTAACACTGAGAGTGTTCAAATGACAATAACAACAGGTCTGTAACACTGAGAGTGTTCAAATGACCATAACAACAGGTCTGTAACACTGAGAGTGTTCAATGACCATAACAACAGGTCTGTAACACTGAGAGTGTTCAAATGACCATAACAACAGGTCTGTAACACTGAGAGTGTTCAAATGACCATAACAACAGGTTTGTAACACAGAGTGTTCAATGACCATAACAACAGGTCTGTAACACTGAGAGTGTTCAAATGACCATAACAACATCTGTAACACTGAGAGTGTTCAAATGACCATAACAACAGGTCTGTAACACTGAGTGTTCAAATGACCATAACAACAGGTCTGTAACACTGAGAGTGTTCAATGACCATAACAACAGGTCTGTAACACTGAGAGTGTTCAATGACCATAACAACAGGTCTGTAACACTGAGTGTGTTCAAATGACCATAACAACAGGTCTGTAACACAGAGTGTTCAATGACCATAACAACAGGTCTGTAACACTGAGTGTTCAATGACCATAACAACAGGTCTGTAACACTGAGTGTTCAAATGACCATAACAACAGGTCTGTAACACTGAGAGTGTTCAATGACCATAACAACAGGTCTGTAACACTGAGTGTTCAATGACCATAACAACAGGTCTGTAACACTGAGAGTGTTCAAATGACCATAACAACAGGTCTGTAACACTGAGAGTGTTCAAATGACCATAACAGCAGGTCTGTAACACAGAGTGTTCAATGATCATAACAACAGGTCTGTAACACTGAGAGTGTTCAAATTACCATAACAACAGGTCTGTAACAGAGTGTGTTCAAATGACCATAACAACAGGTCTGTAACACTGAGAGTGTTCAAATGACCATAACAACAGGTCTGTAACACTGAGAGTGTTCAAATGACCATAACAACAGGTCTGTAACACTGAGAGTGTTCAAATGACCATAACAACAGGTCTGTAACACCGAGAGTGTTCAAATGACCATAACAACAGGTCTGTAACACCGAGAGTGTTCAATGACCATAACAACAGGTCTGTAACACTGAGAGTGTTCAAATGACCATAACAACAGGTCTGTAACACTGAGAGTGTTCAAATGACAATAACAACAGGTCTGTAACACTGAGAGTGTTCAAATGACCATAACAACAGGTCTGTAACACTGAGAGTGTTCAATGACCATAACAACAGGTCTGTAACACTGAGAGTGTTCAAATGACCATAACAACAGGTCTGTAACACTGAGAGTGTTCAAATGACCATAACAACAGGTTTGTAACACAGAGTGTTCAATGACCATAACAACAGGTCTGTAACACTGAGAGTGTTCAAATGACCATAACAACATCTGTAACACTGAGAGTGTTCAATGACCATAACAACAGGTCTGTAACACTGAGAGTGTTCAAATGACCATAACAACAGGTCTGTAACACTGAGAGTGTTCAAATGACCATAACAACAGGTTTGTAACACTGAGAGTGTTCAATGACCATAACAACAGGTCTGTAACACAGAGTGTTCAAATGACCATAACAACAGGTCTGTAACACTGAGAGTGTTCAATGACCATAACAACAGGTCTGTAACACTGAGAGTGTTCAAATGACCATAACAACAGGTCTGTAACACTGAGAGAGTTCAATGACCATAACAACAGGTCTGTAACACTGAGAGTGTTCAAATGACCATAACAACAGGTCTGTAACACTGAGTGTGTTCAAATGACCATAACAACAGGTCTGTAACACTGAGTGTGTTCAAATGACCATAACAACAGGTCTGTAACACTGAGAGTGTTCAAATGACCATAACAACAGGTCTGTAACACTGAGAGTGTTCAATGACCATAACAACAGGTCTGTAACACAGAGTGTTCAAATGACCATAACAACAGGTCTGTAACACTGAGAGTGTTCAAATGGAACCAAATGGACCCATTTGGTACACTCTCTCAGACTTGTTGCCTGCAAATATAACATTTTGAGAACCACTAATCCTAGTTGGACTCCCAATATTCCATACATGGTGTCATAGTAAGTCATACAGAGTTGTACTGAATCAGTGTCATATTGTGAACCAGGGACGTGCACACAGACATCAAAGGGGCAGGGCCGGATTATCACCTCTGAGGGCCCCTGGGCACTGAAGCTCGAAGGGCCCCTGGGCACTGAAGCTCGAAGGGCCCCTGGGCACTGAAGCTCGAAGGGCCCCTGGGCACTGAAGCTCGAAGGGCCCCTGGGCACTGAAGTTCGAAGGGCCCCTGGGCACTGAAGCTCGAAGGGCCCCTGGGCACTGAAGCTCGAAAGGCCCCTGGGCACTTAAGTTCGAAGGGCCCCTGGGCACTGAAGCTCGAAGGGCCCCTGGGCACTGAAGCTCGAAGGGCCCCTGGGCACTGAAGCTCGAAGGGCCCCTGGGCACTGAAGCTCGAAGGGCCCCTGGGCACTGAAGCTCGAAAGGCCCCTGGGCACTGAAGCTCGAAGGGCCCCTGGGCACTGAAGCTCGAAGGGCGCGCAACATTTTTGCTGTTTCGGAGCCGTTTTGGGGCCACTTTTATGCCGTTATATTGGCCTATTTCCGGTCGCCTACCCCCCCCCCCCCCCCCCCAGAGTGACAGCCAATCTAGCGCATTGTTGCTGCTTTACACACAATTGCACTTTTCAGCTGCCCTTCTCACCAACAATAAAACACTAATCTTTTTAGACACTATTTATTGCATTAGGATTAGGATTTTGAAGGGCCCCTGCATGGGCACGTGCCCAAAGTGCCCATATGGTAGATCCGGCCCTGCAAAGGGGGCTTCAGCCCCTGCCCTTTTACCCATCTGTAAAACAACATGCCGTCTCCAGACCACGAATGCATTATTTACTGTACACTAGACCTGTACGTGTCCGTCGGCCACCGGCCTGAAAGAGAACGATGCAACCTTGGGAACCTAATAATACCCGTTGTCAACTTGTCGTCATAGCACCCGTTTTAACTATCTGTCTGTCTTGTGTCCCGCATGGAGATCTCTGTATCTGTCTGTCTGTGTCCCGCATGGAGATCTCTGTATCTGTCTGTCTGTGTCCCACATGGAGATCTCTGTATCTGTCTGTCTGTCTGTGTCCCACATGGAGATCTCTGTATCTGTCTGTCTGTCTGTGTCCCACATGGAGATCTCTGTATCTGTCTGTGTGTGTCCCACATGGAGATCTCTGTATCTGTCTGTCTGTGTGTGTCCCACATGGAGATCTCTGTATCTGTCTGTCTGTGTGTGTCCCACATGGAGATCTCTGTATCTGTCTGTCTTGTGTCCCACATGGAGATCTCTGTATCTGTCTGTCTGTGTGTGTCCCACATGGAGATCTCTGTATCTGTCTGTCTGTGTGTCCCACATGGAGATCTCTGTATCTGTCTGTCTGTCTGTGTCCCACATGGAGATCTCTGTATCTGTCTGTCTGTGTGTGTCCCACATGGAGATCTCTGTATCTGTCTGTCTGTGTGTGTCCCGCATGGAGATCTCTGTATCGGTCTGTCTGTGTCCCACATGGAGATCTCTGTATCTGTCTGTCTGTGTCCCACATGGAGATCTCTGTATCTGTCTGTCTGTCTGTCTGTCTGTCTTGTGTCCCACATGGAGATCTCTGTATCTGTCTGTCTGTCTGTCTGTGTCCCGCATGGAGATCTCTGTATCTGTCTGTCTGTGTCCCACATGGAGATCTCTGTATCTGTCTGTCTGTCTGTGTCCCACATGGAGATCTCTGTATCTGTCTGTCTGTCTGTGTCCCACATGGAGATCTCTGTATCTGTCTGTGTGTGTCCCACATGGAGATCTCTGTATCTGTCTGTCTGTGTGTGTCCCACATGGAGATCTCTGTATCTGTCTGTCTGTGTGTGTCCCACATGGAGATCTCTGTATCTGTCTGTCTTGTGTCCCACATGGAGATCTCTGTATCTGTCTGTCTGTGTGTGTCCCACATGGAGATCTCTGTATCTGTCTGTCTGTGTGTCCCACATGGAGATCTCTGTATCTGTCTGTCTGTCTGTGTCCCACATGGAGATCTCTGTATCTGTCTGTCTGTGTGTGTCCCACATGGAGATCTCTGTATCTGTCTGTCTGTGTGTGTCCCGCATGGAGATCTCTGTATCTGTCTGTCTGTGTCCCACATGGAGATCTCTGTATCTGTCTGTCTGTGTCCCACATGGAGATCTCTGTATCTGTCTGTCTGTCTGTCTGTCTGTCTTGTGTCCCACATGGAGATCTCTGTATCTGTCTGTCTGTCTGTGTCCCACATGGAGATCTCTGTATCTGAAGAGGGCAAACTGACTGACTGTGAAAAGTGGACTGGTTAAGTAATCAATTGTCAGGGGTGTGGTTGCCATGGCAATCAATTGGCTGAGGGCTGAGGCTGGAAATTGCACAGGTGAGGGGACTTAGGCTGATTAGGCCCACTGGCAGAGCCTTTTGTGGTGGTTCTGAAGAACCGTGGGTCCGACCGACTAGATACCGGGCACTGCACTCCCTGTGGGGGTGTGGAACGCGTCTGTCGAATTTGAAGTCGGTGGGGCGAACGGTTCTCGAGTTACGTGCATTACAACCGCACGCACGCACGCACGCACGCACACACACATGCGCACGCAGACACACATGCGCACGCACGCACGCACGCACACACGTGGCGCATTTATAGTAGGATGGTGAAAGAAATGCCACTCTTATCCTTTCCATGCCGGAATGAAGGTGTTCAGGAGAATTGCCCTTTTTCTCCCAGTCTCCTGAACTTGAACGCAGCATTTTGCGTTGAACAAACTTCGTTTTTGGTTGTGCCCCGGAAATAGCTGATCTACAAGCCCTCAACGCGGCGCAGCGCGACGCGTTGAGAGCTTGTAGATCTGCTATTTCCGCTATGTTTGTCCTCCAGCCCCTGCCCCTCTCTCTCCAACTCTCTGCACGTCACGGTTGTAAAGAAATCCTGGAGACTGACATTCAGTAACTGGATGGGAACCCCTTTTGGTGTTAGCATTATGTTATGCTTTAGCTATGGAAAAAATAGCAGATCTACAAGCTCATAGCGTGCCACTCGGCGGCGCGCTATGAGCTTGTAGGTCTGCTATTTTCTTTTTAAATCGAAGAACGACTGACATAGAAACATAGGCTTTTTCAGAAAACTGTCAAGACATTTTTTAGAATCTGATCTCAGGTCAGAATGGGTTAATGATCAAAATAACAACATTATATAATGGCGAGTAAACAATAAGGACACATTAAAGATTAAACGACCGTCGGAGCAAAACCTACAACTTTTAAGTTTGATTAATACATAATAAAAAGTTAATAAATACATCTTTTGTTTTCTGAATGAATGAATGAATGAATGAATGAATGAATTAATTAATGGGTGGTTGGAAGTCTATAACTTTAAAAACATTTAAATATAAAATACAAATCTCACTGCGGGTGGGGGTGCTTTGTGAGGATCAATCCGCACGCACACACACACACACACACGCACACACACACACACACACGCACACACACACACACACACGCACGCACGCACACACACACGCGCACAACCACCCCCCCAAAAAAAAAAAATAGAAAGTCTACTCAAACTCCAAACCATTAAATATAAGTTTAAATTCAACACATTCAAAACTCGGTGGTGACTCTAGTGTTATAGTGACAACAACATTAATATAATGTAAACCAATAATAATAATAATAATTAAAACTCATCCATTCATATTGCATTTGAAAATAGCAGATCTACAAGCTCACAATGCGTCGCGACGCGACACATTGTGAGCTTGTAGATCTGCTATTTATGGCTCAGATTAACACACGTGCACGTGTGCGTGCACGCATTCTGCACATACACACAAACACTGTTTATCAACGTGCACGTTCAGCGACCACCAGGGGGAACCAAATGGACCCTCTGTGACTCTGAGAGTGTAACACATGGAACCAAATGGACCCTTACGGGTCTGTGACTCTGAGAGTGTAACACATGGAACCAAATGGACCCTTACCGTAAGGGTCCATTTGGTTCCATGTGTTACACGGGTCTGTGACTCTGAGAGTGTAACACATGGAACCAAATGGACCCTTACAGGTCTGTGACTCTGAGAGTGTAACGCATGGAACCAAATGGACCCTTACGGGTCTGTGACTCTGAGAGTGTAACACATGGAACCAAATGGACCCTTACGGGTCTGTGACTCTGAGAGTGTAACACATGGAACCAAATGGACCCTTACGGGTCTGTGACTCTGAGAGTGTAACACATGGAACCAAATGGACCCTTACGGGTCTGTGACTCTGAGAGTGTAACACATGGAACCAAATGGACCCTTACGGGTCTGTGACTCTGAGAGTGTAACACATGGAACCAAATGGACCCTTACGGGTCTGTGACTCTGAGAGTAACACACGTCCATGTGTTACTCTCTCAAAGTTAAGACCCGTAAGGGTCCACTTGCATGGTTCCATGTGTTACCCGAAGTTGTGGACCCGAAGTTGACAAACATCAGAATAGAAGACATATTTTTGTAGATATGTTCTGTATAAGTTATGCTGCATATTAAAAGTAAATTGAGTATGCAGGACCGCAATGGAAGTGACGAGGATGTCTGTGACGGTATAGGTGACGTAGCTCTGGTGGTGAGAGACGGTATAGGTGACGTAGCTCTGGTGGTGAGAGACGGTATAGGTGACGTAGCTCTGGTGGTGAGAGACGGTATAGGTGACGTAGCTCTGGTGGTGAGAGACGTATAGGTGCCGTAGCTCTGGTGTCTGAGACGGTATAGGTGACGTAGCTCTGGTGTCTGAGACGGTATAGGTGACGTAGCTCTAGTGGTGAGAGACGTATAGGTGACGTAGCTCTGGTGGTGAGAGACGGTATAGGTGACGTAGCTCTGGTGTCTGAGACGGTATAGGTGACGTAGCTCTGGTGGTGAGAGACGGTATAGGTGACGTAGCTCTGGTGTCTGAGACGGTATAGGTGACGTAGCTCTAGTGGTGAGAGACGTATAGGTGACGTAGCTCTGGTGGTGAGAGACGGTATAGGTGACGTAGCTCTGGTGTCTGAGAGACGGTATAGGTGACGTAGCTCTGGTGGTGAGAGACGGTATGGGTGACGTAGCTCTGGTGGTGAGAGACGTATAGGTGACGTAGCTCTGGTGGTGAGAGACGGTATAGGTGACGTAGCTCTGGTGGTGAGAGACGGTATAGGTGACGTAGCTCTAGTGGTGAGACGGTATAGGTGACGTAGCTCTGGTGGTGAGAGACGTATAGGTGACGTAGCTCTGGTGGTGAGAGACGGTATAGGTGACGTAGCTCTGGTGGTGAGAGACGGTATAGGTGACGTAGCTCTGGTGGTGAGAGACGTATAGGTGACGTAGCTCTGGTGGTGAGAGACGTATAGGTGACGTAGCTCTGGTGGTGAGACATGGTATAGGTGACGTAGCTCTGGTGGTGAGACGGTATAGGTGACGTAGCTCTGGTGGTGAGAGACGGTATAGGTGACGTAGCTCTGGTGGTGAGAGACGGTAAAGGTGACGTAGCTCTGGTGGTGAGAGACGGTATAGGTGACGTAGCTCTGGTGGTGAGAGACGGTATAGGTGACGTAGCTCTGGTGGTGAGAGACGGTAAAGGTGACGTAGCTCTGGTGGTGAGAGACGGTATAGGTGACGTAGCTCTGGTGGTGAGAGACGGTATAGGTGACGTAGCTCTGGTGGTGAGAGACGGTATAGGTGACGTAGCTCTAGTGGTGAGAGACGGTATAGGTGACGTAGCTCTGGTGGTGAGACGGTATAGGTGACGTAGCTCTGGTGGTGAGAGACGGTATAGGTGACGTAGCTCTGGTGGTGAGAGACGGTAAAGGTGACGTAGCTCTGGTGGTGAGAGACGGTATAGGTGACGTAGCTCTGGTGGTGAGAGACGGTATAGGTGACGTAGCTCTAGTGGTGAGAGACGGTATGTGACGTAGCTCTGGTGGTGAGAGACGGTATAGGTGACGTAGCTCTAGTGGTGAGAGACGGTATGTGACGTAGCTCTGGTGGTGAGAGACGGTATAGGTGACGTAGCTCTGGTGGTGAGAGACGGTATAGGTGACGTAGCTCTGGTGGTGAGAGACGGTATAGGTGACGTAGCTCTGGTGGTGAGAGACGTATAGGTGACGTAGCTCTGGTGGTGAGAGACGGTATAGGTGACGTAGCTCTGGTGGTGAGACACGTATAGGTGACGTAGCTCTGGTGGTGAGAGACGCTATAGGTGACGTAGCTCTGGTGTCTGAGACGGTATAGGTGACGTAGCTCTGGTGTCTGAGACGGTATAGGTGACGTAGCTCTGGTGGTGAGAGACGGTATAGGTGACGTAGCTCTGGTGGTGAGAGACGGTATAGGTGACGTAGCTCTGGTGGTGAGACGTATAGGTGACGTAGCTCTGGTGGTGAGACGTATAGGTGACGTAGCTCTGGTGGTGAGAGACGGTATAGGTGACGTAGCTCTGGTGGTGAGAGACGTATAGGTGACGTAGCTCTGGTGGTGAGAGACGGTATAGGTGACGTAGCTCTGGTGGTGAGAGACGGTATAGGTGACGTAGCTCTGGTGGTGAGAGACGGTATAGGTGACGTAGCTCTGGTGGTGAGAGACGTATAGGTGACGTAGCTCTGGTGATGAGAGACGGTATAGGTGACGTAGCTCTGGTGGTGAGAGACGTATAGGTGACGTAGCTCTGGTGGTGAGAGACGGTATAGGTGACGTAGCTCTGGTGTCTGAGACGGTAAAGGTGACGTAGCTCTGGTGGTGAGAGACGGTATAGGTGACGTAGCTCTAGTGGTGAGAGACGTATAGGTGACGTAGCTCTGGTGGTGAGAGACGGTATAGGTGACATAGCTCTGGTGGTGAGAGACGGTATAGGTGACGTAGCTCTGGTGGTGAGAGACGTATAGGTGACGTAGCTCTGGTGGTGAGAGACGGTATAGGTGACGTAGCTCTGGTGGTGAGAGACGTATAGGTGACGTAGCTCTGGTGGTGAGAGACGTATAGGTGACGTAGCTCTGGTGGTGAGAGACGGTATAGGTGACGTAGCTCTGGTGGTGAGAGACGTATAGGTGACGTAGCTCTGGTGGTGAGAGACGTATAGGTGACGTAGCTCTGGTGGTGAGAGACGGTATAGGTGACGTACCTCTGGTGGTGAGAGACGGTATAGGTGACGTAGCTCTGGTGGTGAGAGACGGTATAGGTGACGTAGCTCTAGTGGTGAGAGACGGTATAGGTGACGTACCTCTGGTGGTGAGAGACGTATAGGTGACGTAGCTCTAGTGGTGAGAGACGGTATAGGTGACGTAGCTCTGGTGGTGAGAGACGGTATAGGTGACGTAGCTCTGGTGTCTGAGACGGTATGGGTGACGTAGCTCTGGTGTCTGAGACGGTATGGGTGACGTAGCTCTGGTGGTGAGAGACGGTATAGGTGACGTAGCTCTGGTGGTGAGACACGGTATAGGCAGGGCTGCCCACAGGCGGTTATTAGAATATGCATTCCATAGGGCTGGACCACACATGGACCTAGAGGCAATTTGCAACTCTAGATTTATTTTTATAATGGGATGAATCTAGAGTTGCAATACGGAGGGTATTGCAACTCTAGATTCATCACATTATAAAAAAAAATCTATTGACTCCCCACTCATCCAATAAATATCGTTTTGCTATAAGTCATTCATGCATCCCTCTTTTATCCATCCGGCGAGACGGGTCGCCGCATTTTAGGAGGACCAAGTAACTCCTCCAGGTGCTCCTCTGAGTACTAGACCAAAAAGGTTGTGTGCAGCCCTGGGTATAGGTGACGTGGCTCTGGTGGTGAGAGACGTCTTTGGCACAACGCCACGGGACAGAGTCCCATAAAAAAAGGTCGAGCAGAACTTGAGGTTCCACCGAACCGCAGATCTCAAGACAGATCTCCAAACCCGTTGTTTTGGTGAGCGCTTCATGGTTTCAGCTCTTGTGTGATCCGGGTGGATCACTGCGTGAGTTAACGGGCAATTCTGGGCACTGTATTTTGCCCGTAAACCTCAGGTTTAGCAGCATATACAGTTAATATACGGTAATATACAGGTGTGATGGTACATATACAGTTAATATACGGTAATATACAGGTGTGATGGTACATATACAGTTAATATACGGTAATATACAGGTGTGATGGTACAACTCGGGAGTTTGCCGGAGTTTGTTGGAAGGTTTAACGGGAGTTTCCTGTAATATACACACATCCGTGTTCCATGCTTTTCGTGCAGTGAGGAGATGGGCAGTATTTGAAATACATGTATTTGAAATAAGTATTTTCTGTATTTGAAAATACAGAAAAAAATACAGAAAATGCGTATTTTCTGTATTTGTATTTAACCCATTTAGGGCCGACGTCGAAATTAAAAAAATGTTACGTTTCTGTATCAGTGGTTCTCAATATTTCATGTCAAGGACCCGAAAAATTATATGTAATATGCCTCTGCCCCCCCATCTGAAAATATGTTGTTCCCCCCCCCCCCCCCC